>NW_008670778.1:106992-126547 GCF_000695815.1 Acanthisitta chloris
AGCAATTTACAGAATATGTTTTTAAAAAAGAATGTATTCATGCTTATAACTGTCCTTGCTAGGCAGTTTCACTACATTATCTTCTATTACTTGGGCTCTACTGACCTGAGCAACCAGCTGACTCCAGTGCATGCTCTGAGTTTCCACTCCCAACACCTGCAGGGAGATGCACCTGGAGGCTGTGCATGCTTTGGTGTCTGCACACACACAGTGAGCCTTGTAAACCAGCTAATTGCCAACTTCAGCCCAAAGGCTCAGCAGGTCCTTAGAGAGAAATAGAGTGGCACCACCCAGAGCAGATGTCAGCACAGACTGCCCAACACACACAGGCACCAAACACTGACCCTGAGGACAAACATCAACACCAACCCTGAGTTTCCATGTCACTGAGAACTGTTGAATAGCTGCTGTGCTTCCTTTCACTGCTTCAGAAAAGACTGCCTGGAAATGGTTTTTGTACACATCTCATCCTCAGGGCAGTGAGTTTTCCCCTCTGAAGGGTCAGTCATTGATCCATCAGCAGGTTTGGTCTGTTCTTCTCACCTGACAGTCATGGGAAGGAGCTGCCAGCAGCAGGTGCTGCATGCAGAGCCTTCTGTCAGAGCATTTCCTTGCACAGTCTCAGTCTGTAAAACACTGATGTCTTTTACACACACAATTAACAACACTTCTAAACAAGTATTTCCAGCATACTAGAGGAAAAGCAAATGGCTGCAGCTCTGCTCAAGCAAGAGATGCAACATGTGCAAAGGAAATCTCATAGAAGTATGCTGAAAAATGTTGGTTCTTTCCTTGTTAACACCATAATCCCTAGCACAGAGAAAGTCTACTCCTCTTTTTAAGAAGTTCACTGGTTACTGGGATCTTACCCATCCATGGGCCTTTTTGGATGTTGTTTTCAACATTAGTACCAAAGTTAACTGCATAGTAGTGGGAAGGAGACACAGCATCATAACTAGGAAGGAGCAGAATTTGTCAAGAAAAGTTTCCCGTGTCTCTTTTCCCTCTGTCACTTATTTGCTGCTCTCTCATTTGTACAGAACTTGTGCTGACATTCCAAGGTAGTTCTTTGTCTGGTGAACACTGAACTGTGCTAATTGAAGTGACTTTAGTAGTTCTTTGTCCGGTGAACACTGACTGAACTGTGCTAATTGAAGTGACTTTTGTTGTTGTTGTTTGTCTCTCCACTGCAATTACAATCTCTAACTGAAATCTACAGCCAAGCCTGCAGTGTGCTGCTCTCACAGCCCATGTGCCACCAGAGTTCTGCTGCCCTCCCAGAAGATGAAGAATGATGGCTCTGCCTCTGGGTTCCTTCACAAACACTGAGAAGTAGCTTGGAAACCTCCTGCAGGCAAACAGTGACTCCCAAATCACTGTGTGACAGATGAGCCACAGCCCAAGCAGCGAGTGAACATTGCAGATTTGGGAATGGGACAGCAAATACACCTAGCAAAAATAGATGTTGCTTCAGGTAATGTGTAAATGAACTGTGAGCTAACCTGTGTAAGCATGTGAAATGTTTCAAAATGCAGCTTCACCCATATGACATGCACGGTTAGAGATCAGAAATGAAAGCTTTTATCACCAAATCTGGGTCAGTGCTGAGTCCCACGTTCCTTAAATTCTTCCAAAACGAATAAATAAACTTCCTTGTCAAAGGAGCCTCAATCCACAGCAGAATACTGAGGCACTGCCAGGTAGAAGATGGTTCCTCCTACACAGTGTGCTGAGAGCAGCAGCAATAGCAGAGATGGTTAGACAGACTAACCTGTGGGGTCATTCCATGGCAGAGGTACATGATTGGGATATTATCTGTGTCTGGCCCTTGATCAAGGCACAAATCACTCTTCATGGAATTCTGCAGCTACAATAACCAGAAGAAAAAGAAATCAAGCAAGTTTCACGTGGGAAAAACATGGTTTGATTAGTTTCTTTTCTTTGGAAACACCACATATGTGGAAATGTGCAGAATTAAAAATACATTGCAGCGAAGATTTTGAAGAGAACACACCTGGACTAAGCTGTTCCTTGCAGGTAACCTAACACTCCTGACTGCAGTAATGCTGCACAAGGTTTCAGGCAGGGTAGATTCAAAGAGCCTTCAGACAGAGAAAAAACCTTTCTCTATGCCTTTTTAAAAAATGAAGTCAGAGGAGTCTCAGGTACACACTCTACACAGAGCCTGAATGTTTGGCAGTGCAGCTAACTGAGCAGCTCTTCAGACTCACTCAGAAGAGTCTTCCAGTCGCTGGGAATAATTCAAACCCTCCTTTCTGCTGAGCCCTGGAGCCTCGTGGCCGATTGGGGAGCACCAGCTCCTCTGTGTTACTCCCACTGAGCCAGGCCCAGCAGTGAACCCACTGCAAGGTGAAGCAGGTCCTTACCACCCCATAGGCAACGATGTCCGAGTACATCCTCATCTCTGGGTACACGTTGACGAGATACCAGCGGAAGGTTTTGCACTGCAGCTTCTTCCTCAAGGCCTTTCGCTCCGCAATGTCCCCGATGTCGATGCCAGAGTCCTGCCCAGAGACAGGAGGGGCAGAGGAGTCAGCAGTGACACTTGTGTCAAATCAACACCTCCCTCGCTGCGGTGGGTCCTGACCCACCACAGCTCCAGCTGTGAGGGGAGTCTGTCCCCACAGGCTGAGTGTCTGCACTGGGCCAGGGGCTCTCTCACAGCCTGCTCTGGTGAGGGGAGACACTCCTGACTCTGGCTGTGAGGGGAGTCTGTCCCCTTACTCACTGGGCCAGGGTCTCTCTCACAGCCTGCTCTGGTGCCCAGAGCAGATCACAAAGTCTGAGTTTCATGCAGTTCTTGCATATAAAAATCAATAATTTATCCCATTAAGAACATGTAGCAGGAATTTTTGGAGGGGGCTCTAAGTGCAAATCCATGGCTGCTCCTTGACAGGAAGTAAAATGAGACATTTTGTTCCATTCTGTGCTCTACCACTTCTGCCTCAGAGCAAAACACAGGGTACATAAATTTTCATGGGGAAATCCTACAATCTGTCTACTTAAACAACAGCCTCTTTGGGCCATAAACACCCCAAAGATGTTGTCAGCCACCAGACAGGGTTTTAAAATAGGATTGCAAGCACTGAATTTCCTTAGTCACACATCGAAAAGGTGTCTGTGTAAGTATTGAGTCTTCTGAGCTGCATCCCAAAGCACTGAATTAATGCCAGGCTGCAACAAGTGTATTTTATTGTGGAGCATTTTCTGACTAAAGTACAGTTAAAACTGTGAAACACGTGTGTGTAAGTATTGAGGCTTCTGAGCTGCATCCCAAAGCACTGAATTAATGCCAGGCTGCAACAAGTGTATTTTATTGTGGAGCATTTTCTGACTAAAGTACAGTTAAAACTGTGTTAGTATTACTTGATAAGTTTCCATTTAACAACTAATAGTAACAGCAACTTCTCTTTGATTCTTTCAGAATTTGATTTCGAATCTCAAGTTTGCACAAGATTAAGCACCACCAGCATCACATCTGGATGAATGTTAAGCAAATGTGTATAATCCTGTATATCCTGATTAGCATAAGGAATTTCTGGGTTTTGTATTAATGCTGTATTTGCAAGTCAAAACATTAAAACTTGGATCAATCAGTGAAGATAACCACTCTTCAAGAAGAAAGCTCACAATAAAAAAACAACTGAAATTGAAATCTATCATGTTAATCACAAATAAAATTCATTTGGAATTGTTTTGACATAAAAGAAGTCACAGTGTCCAGGCCAGAGATGCCTGTCTTGTGGCATGGGCTGCAGTGCAGCTGCTCAGAACGTGCAGCCTGGAGTCTGTCAGCGTGGACCAACTCACACAGAGCTCCTTGGACTAGACCAGATGACACTGGGTGTTTTTCCTGTGCTTTCATGGTACATTATGTGGCTAATGCTGCACCCTGAAAATAGGACAATGACTTCCCCACTTTGCCAATGTTATCCAGTTTTAATCATGAGAGATGAAAGAAGCTATTGAAAACAGCGGAACCAAAATCAGCATTTATTGTATCTACCTGGACTTTTGTTTCTAACCTTCTTCTTTGTATTCATCTCAAGGAGAAGTATAGAATTTAATTTCTCGAAACACATTGAACCAAAACCAGTTTCTCTGAGCAGCTGCAAAATCAATCATATAGACTTTACAGAAATTGTATTAAAGAAAAACTAAACTGCCCTTTAATTTATTATGTCTAGACTATTTGCTTTGGCTGTAAGGATGAGAACTGCACTCTAAGTTAGACTCCAAATTTAACTGGAGCCAAGGTTTCCAGCCTCTAGGTGGAAACAACCTGTTGTACATGGATCCCAAAAGTTTTCCAGAATAGGCACAGTCACCTTTCTCCAAGCCCTACAGCTCTTAGGTGTTCCTAGACTAAATACCATTGACTACAGAAACCAAGAACAGCTAGAACTGGATGTCAAACTGAGGTTAGCTGTCTGATGTTACCTTTCCCATGCAATGGACCAACCAGTGCACATCTATGGAAAAGAAACCAGAACAGGCAGCCCAAAGGGGAGCTCAGCTAGATCCTGCAGTATGTTGTGACACCCACCCTGACCCTGCTGTGAAATCACTCACTCATACACCCCACGCTCACATCAATGATGTGGACACCCCTTGCCCCTTGGCAGAACTCTCCTCACAAATCTGGTGGCATTATAGCTCTCTGTGATGGCAAACAGGAGACAAATTCAAAAGAAGATGTGTAATGTAGATCTGATGGTTCTTTTTCTCTACATTTCTGCAGCTACTAGATCGAAATGCCCATCAAAAGCCATCAGTAAGGGTGGTGAACTTAACAAGAAATTAATTTTTAAGGAACCTAAACCCAAAGAAATTATTCTAGAATAAGACACACCTACATATACCTGTTTATATGCAGGTGTGTATGTATAGGCATATCTCATGTCTGTAGGTGAGACAAATACATACAGGTGTGCAAAGAAAATGTTAGCAGAAAATCAAAGCTCAGGGTAGGAACCAAACCCAAAAAGCTACAGCTTGCCAACCCTGGTCTTTGTGGCTCACCTCCTGGGGTATGTTCCATGCCATATAGACGTGGCTCTTAAACTCATCCATCCAGACCTCAGCCACCCTCAGTGCGTTTCTCCGGACGTGAGCAGTTAGATCCTCTGTGTATGGCTTGTGTGCCCTTTCAATGTGGGCAACCCTGGAGCAAGGCAGCACTTCAACACTGCCTCCACACTGCCAGACCTGGGAGGAAAAAAAGGACATTCTGCTTGTGAGAGCTCCCCACAGCACTGCTGGCCTCTAGTAAATACACTGAAATGGGTTTGTTTCTTTGCTTGTCACTGCTACAGAGGAGAAGAGCTACTCGAGACTTGTTTGACTGCACAGAGGGTTTTTCAGACAGTTGTGAGAGGAGAGAGTTATTACCTTGCCCTACCATGAGTTATTACTACTACTGAACCCTACCACAGAATTTCTGCATTCCCAGTAGTCCCTCATTGCAATCTTCCCAGATCAATGTAGCTACTCTCAAGATAATTAATGAAACTATTTACAGGGCATTCCAAACAACAGTGCCTGGTTCAAGCCTGAATGCCCTGCAGGCACCTCCCTAAGGCTGTGCACACACCCCCAGGATCCTGAGCCAGGCAGCCTGTCCCAGCAGGGCACTGAGCCAGCCAACTTCTCAAGAACACTGAAGTTTCAGATTTGAGTAAGATGAGGAATATAAATTCACCTTATGCTTTGCTTTAAGCATAGCTCAGAAAGGAGCAGGTCTGTTTCTTTCAAGGCCTGACGAAGATGGAGACAGCCTAATGAAAATGCTGTATGAACAATTTCAGACACTGCTTCCATAAAACACGTGGAATGCAGGTTTCTGTATGTGCTCAGGAGTTTCAGTGTTGCCACTACCACAGCTGAGCTAATGCCCATGACATTAATTGCAAGTATTGTGTTCATTTCTCATTTTCCCTTTCTGGTTTCAACAAAAGACAAACACTTGGCAGACTTAAGAGTTGGTGAAGTAGCTGAATTGCTTTAGACAGAAGCTCTTTGGTGTACCCTGTGCTCTGTAAGCTTCCTAACAAGATCAGGGCAGCCCATTCTCAATGGCTGAGTGACACCCCAGGTATCCTCAGACTGTTTGATCCTGCTGGAGCAGGTGTAGTCACTGAGAAGTGACAGAGTTTGCCTTGTGACACTGCCAGCAGATTCCTGAGGGTTTGTAGCTCATACTGAGAGAGCACAGAGTGGGAGTGAGGGTGCTCCCTCCTGTGCAGCTCATCCAGGAGAGGAAACTCTGCTCTCCCTCCTAGTGGCCAGGGATGTGGGTTGGCAGAACATCCTGTTCTGGAGCTGATGTCAGGCCCCTCCAGTCTGTCCATCCTATAGGCATATGCTCTACTAAGGAGGCACTTTGTTCAGTCATTCATTTTATATATTTAGACATCTGGCTCGAACGCAGCGTTTAGGCATTTGGCAGCTCCTGAGACCAGAAAATGTGGCACGAATTCAGAATGTTTACAAAGCTTTTCCTGAACTGGTGCCTAATTGCATTCAGCATATGCTGGGAGAAGAGCTAGAGCCTTGGTTTTCAGAGCTCTGTGGGAAATGAGCTCTCCCATGAACCTGCTGCACAGTTGGGGAGGGAGCTGAAAACACTCAGCATGTCTCTGTGTCCAGAGCTTGGAAAACCATAAGAGCCCATAAACACAACCATCACCAACATCAGGGCAAATCTGGGATGATCATATATATTTTAAAATAAATGTGCAATCAATCTGACACAAGAATAAATATCAGGAAACAACACTTGTGTCCTGTCTTTCTCAGGGTCGTATCAAGTGGCCAATCCAGTTTAATGATCTAACAAAATCAACTGTTTGTCAAACATTTCATTATAAATGGTCCAGCTACATCTCATAACAAAGGCTGAACAAGCAGTGCCATCAGGCTGAGCTCACACAGGCCATGCCACTTCTCAGCACTAGGAAAATACAAGCAAAGCCTTTTAGTGTGACCTGTTCTTCATCTAACAGAATTCCTGTAGACAAGAGATTGTCTTTGCAGCTAAGAAACAGGAACAGCAATTGAAGGGTTTGTTGCTCACAACTTCACACCTCTCCCCAGTGAATTTTGCAGCTATGTTTTTGCTGTCATTAGCAATCTTTAGGCAGGTTCCATCCATACTGAACAGCACCTTTCTAGTCCTCCAGCACTGCTATTTTATGTGATGGCTATAAATAAATACAAACATTTAAAATTTTCCAAATTATCCCCCATTCCTCTAGCAGCAAGTTTAAAGATAAAAGAGCTTCAAAGGCTTTTTTTAACCACATGGAATGGTTTGAAGGAAAGTGTTGTATCTCTGAGCAAACTGTGGCTGCAATCAGGAATACCTGAGGACTAACCTGCTTGTACAACTGCAAGGAAAAACCTGATGAATTTCCCACACTATGGGTAAATTCAGCTGTTTCCTGATGCTGGTGAAGATGTTTCACCTATGGTGGGCAAGAGGTGGAAATTGCTAGCCATAGCCTCAATTTCCTGCCAAGTCTCTAAGTGCACACATGCACTTGTGAAAAATAGCATGTGCTTTCACCACTGTGACACAACAAATAGCAACTCACATTTCATGCTGTAAAAGCATCAACTGCAAAACTGTACTAATGGGTCTCAGACTTTGCCTTAAGGTAAAGACCTTATAAAGTTCTGATGTGTGCAGGACTGTCTGTCTTTGTGAGTACTTCATATGATTGCTGGAGCCACAGCAAGGCAGAAAGTCTGCTTTGCTTTGGAGGAATTTCTTGAGGTTCCTTTTGAGGCTCCTTCCAAAGGGCTCTTTATTCCTGAATTTCCTGAGGAGGTTCATAGAGTTGGTATAGCCCCAAGAAGGGCTTAGAGGGATTCCTCTTCTTGAAAGGGTTCCTTGTTCCTTCATCACTAGCAAAAAGCAGCAAAATTCCATAAAAAAATTCAAGGTCTAGAGGGACAGTTGCAGTGCCAAGGCTAACACAAAGCTGAAAGACTAAAACCAGCAAAGCCTATGACCTAAACTAAGTAAAGCAAGTGAGAGATGATAGGAACACTCAATGAATACAGGGAATCTACCGGAGAGGAGGGAGGAACTAAAACCCAGGAGGGGAATCTCCCTCTTAAATCTTCAGTTGTTATGGTTCTGTGGAGAATTTGTCCAAGCTCTAAGCACTTCGCGCTGTTCATTTACTGAAGTTTCACTGGCACAGAGCTGGAACTGTGGCCCCAGATCTGTGTGAACTGATGTTCACCAAGGTTAGAGCAACCACAGAGCAAACAGAACATGCTGCTGCTGTTGGGAGAGGCAGGAAAGCAGCAGTGTGTGAACACACCGAGAGGACACAGACGGTGGAATCGCTGTGACCCCTGTGCCCACACTGGGCACACAGAGGGACAGACAGGGGCAGGACACCCCCAGTGATGTGCAGAGGTGTGAGCCTGACCCCCCAGGCCCCCAGCCCAGCGAGGCACAGCTGACAGCCCCTGACAGCCCCAGAGCACAGACAGACCTTGCACAGCCGAACCGACCTGGCTACAGCCTCCTGCAGCAGAGCCCGTGCACATCTGGCACTCCTGTTCCACTAGGCAAAGGTATCCACTTCTGTCAGCTTCATTTGCAAATCCACATCCTTTACTAAATCCTTTCCAGCTTCATTTAAACCTATTTGAATTTGCATAGTTAATCGAGACAGTCGCAGCTCTGACGCTGATCCCTCTGAATGTTTAAACGTCATTATAAAATGATAGAACACTTCTCCATTACAAGTGTTTCTCTTTAGCTCTTTTATCACTGAGTGTTCTCTGCATGTCACAGAACCTTAATCTAATAAAACCCACACCCTACATGATGCTGAGCAGTTTATTCGTGTGCTGTGTTCATTCATTTCACACAGATCCTGCAGTTTCTCCCAGAGCTGATGTGACCTTGTCTGAAACTATCATTTCATTTCCACTGCAAACAAAACCTCCTAATGATTAAGTGATTTCTCAAAAAGCTGCAGCAATTTCTACCTTCTGTGAAGTTTGCAAACAACAGAATTACAAGAACTCATTAAAGATGCCCTCAAGGTAAAAAAATAGTCAGCGTGAATTAATTACTTCTGTGGGTACAAACTAATAGTCACCAGTATTTAAAAAAGTATATTTTGGGCAAGAGTTTAATATAAAAACTATTTGTGAATCTCATTAACCTTTGTCATTACCATTAATGGGCTGCTGATAACTAGTAATGAGCTTGATGCTTTGCAGGCAAGTATGAACAAACTAGGTTTATTCCATACCATGATCATTTTAAGTCTGCATTTTTATTTTTGTGCCCTGGCAGGTGACTGCAGTGAGGACAGAGAGAGTGGTCAGGGACCACTGAAACCAGTGCTCACATTTCCACTCACAGTCAGTGTGTTTCTGACTGTGTCCTGGAAGCTTTTGGGCTGTCGTGTACACCTGGTGTCTCTGTCTGTAGACCTTAATCTTTGTCTAAGGTCAGAGCTCCACTGAAATCAGATAATCTTCACTACATAACTGGAGTATTGACAATAAGCACCGGTGGATTTGGTCACTTTCCAGTTCAGCAAGAAGCCAAGCACTGCTTTGCTTATCCCACTGGTCTCAAGTATCTTCCTCTCACTGAAGTCTGTCCAAAGAGCAGAGCTAAGCACAGAGGCCTGGCCTGAGCCACAGAAACCAGGATTACCATTACAGTGTAAGTGGAGAGGAGGAGAAAGCAAACACAGTGCTAATGGGCTGGAAAAGAGGATCCTGTCACTGGTGTGTGGCCCTGCAGAGAGGGAACCAGGGACACATTGCAGGAGGTGACTGCCTGCAGAGACACTGTATCCTCAAAGAAACAGAGACTGGAGAGAGACACCCTTAAAATTACCTCCTCTGTCTTACTGAACCCCTGGGAGGGTTCTGAAGACTGGTCTACTTATCATCAAGCCTGTCAGACTTCCAGGTGAAGTCTGTGAGAATTGTTTTTCCCCTAACCAGACTGGGATCTGAATGTGAAGCTGTAAGCAACCAAAAAACCACCCACAATCAAGAGATTTCTGAAAAGGAAAATAAAAGGCTAACAACTAGAGCTGCTCTTCATTTTTAAAATGTAAATTACCCATTAGATCTAACTTCTGAAGTCATCATTAATTGCCTCATAGTCCTCATTTTACATTAATTGTGCCTTTTTAAAACACTCATTGAAAAAGTAATACCTGTAAAGATTCTTCCCATATTAAATTGTCATTACTTCCCTTCCTCTTTTAGCTAATTGCTTCATGATGTACTTTTAAAATTGTTTTGTGCTGCAGGGACTAATTCTGCATGTATCTGAATGTATGAGCAGTGCAACTTGTGCAGTGTATTGTTGAACTCTGTGTGGTGTTTTCCTGGTTCACAGTTGCAGAACTGTTCTCTGTGTCCCGTGCAGGTAACATCCTTGCAGGGCACTGAGGCTCTCCCAGCTCTCTTTCAAACGTGGCTCTCTCTCTGCCAGGCACAGCAGTGGCCAAGTTTAGTCCTGGATAGGAAGCAAAAGAAATCACTTCATCTTAAAAGGCACAAAACAGGAAAATGAGTGATGGGATCACCACTGGTTTAGTACTCATGGAACCACTTGCTGAGCTGCCCCTTTTTTGTTTTTACCTTTCTCTCCCTTACCACAGCTCTACTTAGCTTGATCAGTCTTGTTAATCTTGCACTGTTAATAAAGGCCAATAGTGCACTAATTAATTTGCATCTCACCTGAGTCCACAGATTTGTAAGTGTGTATTGACTTGAACTGGTTTAGTTCTTTTCGTACCACTATAAACAATTATTTCCCCTCATAAAACATCAAGATACCTATCTTACTTCCCATCTGGTAATGTGGAACCACACAGGCACAGGCAGTGAAAAAACAGTTGTGAAAAATCTCCAAGTGCCTCATTGCCTTTCCTTGTGGGGTGTAGTGATGCCACACATTAGTTGGTGCTCTAACAGTAATTTCCTTTCCTGTGGGAGCAGCTAATAAAATGTTCTCTCCCCAGAAACAGCAAAACCACAGAACTGATTCCCTGCTAACACTGTCTGTGTGTATAATTACACATGCTGCAGCTCCAGGTTACCTGCTGAGGCATTCATGGGCAAAAAGGGGGGAAACAATTATTCTGCTGTAGGAATGACTCCAAACGAGGAGGAGGAATTTCTCACAGAAAGGGTGATTAAATATTGGAAGGGGCTGCCCAGGGAAGCTGTGGAGTCACTGTCCCTGGAGTGTTTAAGGAGGTGACACTTAGTGCCATGTCTCGGTGACCTGGTGGTGTTCATCAATCTCTGGACTCCGTCTTGGAGGTCTTTTCAACCTAATTGATTCTGTGGTTCTGTGAAGACCAGAACAAGCCACAAAAGGCCAGTTTCTGCTGATGACTGGCACCTTTGGAGGCATGACAAGTCATTATTTTATTCTCAACAGAACCTTTTTTACTTTTACCTGTTTGAATTACAACCCTGTAAGTAGATAATTTTAGTCTGTGTCATCTTGGGATTCAGATTGTTAACACAGTGAGGTACTTTGCAAAACAAGATTAGCCTTAGGAATAATTCTGTCTGTGCTGAGAAGCCACAGCTGGTTACACAGGGTGCTAGGCAGGTGCTTGTGCCACACTAGCACTCTCAGGGAATTCTTTTTGTCGTTGTGAACGTGTGGGCTGGGAAGTGCATTAGCTACATCTTGTAAGAAGTAGCATTTGGTCAATCTTCACAAATTTTTCTTGCAGAATTCGGCCTGGAAATAGTCTCTTCTTAATTCACAAAATGGATAAAAGTAAAATGGGCTTCTATTTAAAGCTTTCGTGCAAAGATAAAGAGAAATCGTTATCTTAAAAAGCAGTGTTTAAATGTTCTCTCAAAGTAACAACTAAGAATAATCCTATTATTATCATACCATACCTTAGCATGGTAGGACCATGTGCTGCTTAGCATGTTTAAGATAAACAGGTAGCTCAAATGAACTTAATGCCTGATGCTATTTGTGCAGTCAAAAGGAAACTCTTCTGCTCCTGTAGATGTTTGCTCTCACAGGCTTATGCATAAAATTTCCCTAGCAGGTCCCTTTGGGTACACAGTGTGTGCTGCTCAGTATTCTGCAGGACAATATTTAACACCCAGCAGAAGCCTGGATGGATCTAGACACTTCCCAAAGAAGGGAGAATGGCAACCAAGTGTGAAGCACAGTGAGCAACACGTACCCATGGGCTGGGGGGCCCCGTTTGGAAACGGGCACCAACGCTCTGATGGTAATGTAGTTTTTGCAGAACAATTACTGTTTTCATTAAGTGATTCGTCACAGCCCTCGCAGCTCTCTAGAGATGGTTGGTGCTGCAGACACAGAACAGGGACAGACCATCTGCCTGAAATCACCTGCTGACTACAGTTCAGCTCCTCCTGGAGGGAGTGGCAGGGAGGCCCTGGGAGCTGCACCTGAATGCTGGGGCTGACACCACAACATGGCAAAGGTTTGAGACACCCCCCAAGTCCCCAGACCCAGTGTGTGGCCCCAGGTGGCTGAGGGAGGAGCTTTCTTTGCAAGCTCAACATCTGTAGAAACACTGCTGTGCTTCCCTGAAGCTTGAACACTGCACCACACATTGATATCCCTCCTCGTATTGTCTGGGATACGCTGAGAATTGTGAGAGGGGTTGGTAAGAAACTGCTGCAAACTCTGTTCATTACAGCTCAGTAATTTGTTTTCATATAGCCAAGAACACAGACCCAAGCCAGGCTAAAGTCAGATAAGGCAGAACACATTGTGCTACTTGCACACTACAATCTGCTAGAGATGGAGCAGTTTATGTAGGTCAGGCACTGCTTCCCTGGAGACAGGAGGAACCACAGGGAAATCCGAGCGGTGTCAGGCCTGGTGCCAGTGATCCAGCCTGCTCCACAGCTTCAATTAGGCAGAGATTTGTGTCTCTGGTCTTGTCTATAGACATGCTCTTCCCAATCAGCTCCTGCAGGGCTAGGTATAGCAGACTGGGCAGCAAACAGCTCCTGATGCAAACCCAGAGAAAACTCCTTGCGCTCACAAGGAGACAATAGCTTTGTCAGTTGAAAAAAAGAGCAGAAAAATCAAAGTGACACTAGTTTTCAACTTGGTGCAACACTGAGCTGCAAGATAAGGTTCTGGGCACAGAAGGCAGCTCTCTGGCCCTCACATCAAGGAGGATGGGGTTACTAACAGAACAGCCTTGCATTTCTCTCTCCTTAGCAATGTGCTCTAATGGAACTGAAAGGAGCCCTGAGCCTCACTCTTGCTGAAACAAGACATCATCTCTTACAGGCAGAAACCAGAAGTAAAGATGACTATTTTTTGCTGTATCTTGCAGGCTCAGAGAATTCTATACTCTTGCTTTTATTCTGGCAACTAGAAAAGCACAAAATACAATGTTAGCTTCCACTGGGGTTCAGATTTTGATTCTATAACACACACCACACTTTTTTTCATTGCCACCTATCCATCCAAGTGTTCCCCTTGTATCAAAACCCTGAGAGGCTCTCAAACAGAACAGCACTGTATTTCCAGAATGGTATTTAGCTGTGAAGGGATGTAGAAAGGACACAAATCACACACAATACTGCCTGTCATAAAGAGAGGAGAGTGTGTGATGGAAGAAGAAAACCTGTGCACTTTTGCCCTTTCTGAATACCTTAACTCACGTCCCCCTGGAAGGAGTGTAAAGGCCTCTATGTTCCACTTTGCTCCATAATTTCTCTAGTTTAAATAAACCAAGTCATCTAGAAAGGATTTTCCCATCACACCTATGAAAAACTCTCCTCCTTACCAAGTCTGGGATCACAGGTGAGCAGGGTGGTTTAGGCATCATCTCTGCAAAATTCTAGAACTGTTACCTGAACGCAAGAATAATCCTAAAATCCGTATTTCTACCCTTGCCCCAGATTAAGTTCTTTCAAAATATATAGGAGCTTTTTCTCTTTTTTCCTGCCCCTCCCTCCTCAGTGACTACAGTTCATACTGTTGCTGAGCTGTGGATCTCCTTTGTATGCCACCACCCACATGTTTTTGAGGGGTTTGCAATAAGCAGCAAGCTGTATTTTCAATGTTAACCACCAGTGCTGGCTGATTATGTTCCTTACCCTGATTCCGAGCTCCACGTTCTCTCCTCCATATACTTCCATGCCTTCATCCAGCAATCCAATCTCTTGGAAATATTCTCTGTCTACTATGAAGCATCCAATCAATGCAGGACTTCTGGAAGAATAAACCAGCATCGGCCAAAATTAGCAGATTGAGTATGAACAACTTTATCATTCACACATAGATTACATTTCCAATCACTGGATAAAATGGTGTCTCAAAACAGATCCTTAGGGAGGTGTTTCTCAAACAGATTTATTCAGCTTTGTTTTAAGTATCTAATCTAACCCTGCCCTCTTTCAGTGTAAAGCCATTTCCCCTTGTCACAAGTCCCTCTCCAGCTCTCAGCTCTCTTGCAACTCTCCTTAGGTGCTGGAAGTCAATCTCCCTGCAGCCTTGTCTCCTCCAGGCTGAACCAAGCCCAGCTCTCCCAGCCTGTCTTCACTGGAATATTTTCATAGTGTTAACAGCGTTCATGGACACTGATCACCATTTCTAATGATGTGGAAATTATAACTCCCTTTTACATATGTCTGTGTCAAGCCTGTTTATTTTGATCTCCTGCTTTCCAGTCGTAGGTGCTGTTCCTGGGCCCTGGGTCAGTGCAGTTCAGAGTGTTTAAGCTGACAGCTCCTGAGAAAAGTGCCTGCCTGAAAGGGCAGAACTACTGGATGAAAACTCCTGCTTACACTAACTGCATGGAAACTGAGTGGCAGTGCTGGGCCCCTCATCCTGACACTGCTCTCTGAGGTCCTGCTGTGCAGCTGGTGCAAACACTCCACACTTGGTTTCTGCAGGAGCTGCAGTGCTGGCTGCTGCCTGTGGCCTCCTTGCTGTGAGGGCATGTCTACCAGAACGGCCCAGAGCCTCAGCAGAGGTGCTGAGTGGGCTCAGAGGCAACTACTCCCCTCCCTGAGGTAACAGGATTGCTCTGTACCAGCCTAACAACACTCCAGACATGGCAAAGCAGAGTTAGGTTGTCCCAGGGAAAGGATCTAATGCAGTCTGTGCTCACACACTGTCAGTGAACAAACACTAATTCCTAGGACACAGCACAGATGAAAAACTATGTGGTAGCATCATGAAGAGTACAACTGTTAGATCAGTGCTGTGTATATAATGAATTTGTAAAAACAAGTCTCTTTCTGGCCCACTAGCACTAAATTAGCACACAAGACTTTTGGAGGAAGCAGTGCTGCTGAGCATTTCCATCTCCCACACCTGCCTCCTTTGGCAGGAAACCTATTGAAAGAGAAGCTTTCTGGGTGACTGTGAGCTGAAGAGGACAGCTCAAGAGCATCTGCAGTCAGTAAAACCTGTTACAGAGCTGAGACCAGTCCCCATCTGTCTGTCAGACCTCAGTGAGCACTGCAGCACACACTGACACAGGTCACTGCTCACCTCACCTTATTGGAGCAGTTGTGTTCTCCAGTTTCCACCATGACTGGGGAGGGTTCAGGTATCGGCACCACAGCTCCCAGTCAAACCCCTGTGCTGAGAGAGGATACTCCTCGATTTCAAAATTGTCATACTTAATGTTATCAAACGAAGGACAAATTACTCTTTTTCTGTTTTCTTTTATCCTAGCGAGCACTGGTTCAGCCCTAAAAAACAAAAATTAAAAAATCAAGTGTTAGGAATACGTCAGTAAAAGCATAGCACTGATGGAAATCCTAGAATAGTTTGGGTTGGAAAGGACCTTTAGAGATCATCTAGTCCACTCACCAAATCAAGAGCAACTTATTCTATGTATTTCAGAAGAGGCAAAGTCTAAAGCTGTTACCCATTCAGAGCTTCCTTTGCCTTGAGATGTAGTTTTGACCATGCAGGATCTGCCCCAAAATAACCCAGTGCAGTTATTTTCTCTAGCCTGCCCCATTGCTGGCCTTGGTGTTAGGCAGTGGATGGAAGAAATGAGTATCTGCATATCACAGGGCACTTATACCCCTGCTACCAAATACCAATGACTTCAGGCTCTCATAATATCATCAAGGGCATCAAGATCAGAGTTAGGAATAGATCTATCCTAGGGACAGAAGATTCTGCCTATTTACCATCATTTTTACTCAAGAAGCACCAGAGATACTAAATCCAGACCGAACAAGTTGTAACACATTATTTTAGTTACATCTGCTTTTGCACAGATCAGTGCCAAAACACTTCTTTGTTTACACTGCAGAAGATAAAAGAAACACAACACTTTCAAAGAAAAGAAGGTAACTTTGCCCTCATGGGCAAAGGGTGACATTTTCGGAGGGGGTTTTCAACGTGCAGTTTTCCCCTGTCGTTTAAATACGCTGTAATTAGATCATCAAATCACTCAGACCATAAAAGTGGATCTAGATCAAGTTACACAGCACAAACTCGTTTTTCACACTTGTGTCCATAACTGTGTCTGAATCTCCACGGAGAAGATCAGCATGCTAACTCACCCTCTGTGTGCAAGGGACATGCCATTCAAGCAATTATAAGCAGAGTGGAAAAGGAGCCTTGCCCAGAGAAACTCCAGGAGACACATACCATCCCACATTGAACTCCACGTGGGCATCGAAGAGAGCGACCACGGGCGCCGTGGCTGCTCTCCAGCCGCTCACGCGGGAGCGGATCAGCCCCTCCTGCCTGCTGTGCCGAACCACCTTGATGAAACCAGGTCTGTGTGCATTCACCTCCTCAACATACTGCTGCAGCTTCTCCTTCAGCTCCTCTGTGCAAAGGAAAGGGTTAGATGTTAACAACAAGGATCAGCTCCACAGGATGTACAAGTCAGTTCTTTCAGCAAAACAGGAGTAGTCTCCACACAGCCACTAAGAACTCTGGAAGAGACTGTCAAAAGAAGGCAAATGAAAAGCAGAAGGACCATAAATTATACAGCAACACAGAAAATTTCAGAGGTAGTGTTCAGCCTGCATGACTGACATCAGAATCCTGGCACTGTTTAAGATAAGCAAACCACAAAATAAACTGCTATGTATGTTATGGTACTGTAACAACAAACAAGATAACTATCTTATACGTCCAGAAAGAATGTGCTCAGGTATTGCCAAGGAACCTTCTTACCTTATCTACAATGCTAAACTGGTACCATCCAACCTGCATTAAGAGCTCAGCTCTGCCTAGTCCTTTCTGTGAAATCTGGAGCCACTTAACTTCTCCATAATCAATTCCCCCTCTGCAAGGTTAAGAGCTCAGCTCTGCCTCTGTGAAATCTGGAGCCACTTAACCTCTCCATAATCAATTCCCCCTCTGCAAGATGGGAGCACCACACTTCCTTCTTCTTTTCCGGTCCATTTAGGATTTAAACACTAGAGATTGTTCTTTCCTCTGCATTTGGCCTAAACCCCTGGGGCAGGGGGCAGAGGGGAGGCTGTTGTTTTTTTAAACCTAACCCATGAGACTCTCTCTTCTATTTACAGCACATTAGCAGTGCAATCTGCTCCTGGCTACACACCAGGGCACATCTCTGCACTGAGCACAGGTGGCTTCTCAAATGGTCAGCCAACCACTCTGGGAACTGGTCACCTCAAACACATCTGGACAACGTGCACACCCAAATGGTTAATGCAACTGAAAATTAACAGCAAGCTTTATAATCACATTACAGCCCTGGAAAGGAGGTGATGTGTCCTCTCTTAAGCTGACAAAGGTGAGCAGAGCTGTTTCACAAAGGGTCATCTCACCTAACGACTGTTAGAACCCACATCAACTCAGGGACCTATTTCTCTGAGGATATGGAGGAAAGGACAGGGTGGTCAAGTACAGAGTCCTTATATTCCTCCCTCTCTGCAAGGACTCCCAGAGAGGCACCAGGAGTGATGCCTGTGCAGCTGCTTCCACTGGCACTGGAGGACACAAGTGCCACATACCTCTGAGCAAACAAACTCCACAGGGAAGGGAAAGAACACCAAAGAAAAGTGCTGACACTGACAGTTTTTCATACAAACAAGAATTAAAAAGAAACAGTCTGCTGAGCATGTCCAGCACAGTACTGAACTGCAGCAATATTTTAGGAATTGATTGGGTATACTCCTAGAATTTTCCACATTATATTGCCAATATCTATTCAATTTGTTTGTCTATGACTGTATTGCCTGGAACAAACAATGTGAGCCACTCACAGCATAGAGCACTATTCTACTTGGTATTAGATTTGCTGCTCAGTGATCAATACATTTTTTCTCCCTTATGAAGTCGGAAAAACATTTGTTTCTATCACGCTTGAGCCAAGCCACATGTTCTTATTGTTCATCACACACAGAGATCTGGAGCAAGCACAAAACTACCAAACCAACCACTAGCAAACAGCACTTTAAATTCAAAAGAAGATAGTTATGTTACTGAAATTGCACCCACCTAAAAACAGTGCAAAGCAGTTCTCTATTCCCCACACGTGCTGTTGTGGGGGGTGAATATCAAAACATGCAGATCAAAGCTTTCCTCAGTGAAAGTGGCTGCTCACAGCTTTGCCATACCAGGAAGCTTTGTTTGCCACAACAAGGCAGCATCAGCGCTGAGTCTCAGCTCTGGGAAGGGAAAGCAGGCTCTGATCAGGGACTCAGCAATCAGAGCCCTTGACAGAGTCACTGTTCCCTCAATCACTCCATTTTTAGCAAGTGTGCTATTCTGACTCCTCTCAGACACTGCTCCTAATGGGGACTGACTGTACAGGCTTGAGCAAACACAAACCCCTTTTCACAGCAAGGTGTAGGATGGAAACAGGTGGAAATGAAACAGAACCCAAATCTTGGCTTGCTATCAGCTGCACACTACAGTGGCAGCATTTCCTAGGCAGCACACACTTCTGATTTTCAGGCTGCACTGCAGCTTTTTGAAAACGAAGGGAATGGCCTGAGAGTCTCAGAGGGACCTTGGAGCCTCACCAGTCAGCGTGGAGGAGTCTTCCCCTGCACTTCAGCCTCAGCTGGTGGAGAAAGTGCTGCATTTTGTCTAGTCCTCCACGCTGGGCCACAGGCAGTGACTTTGTGCACAGGACACAGAGCAGCCAGGGCCTTATTTAGAACAGATCAGCCTTGCCCTGCACAGGCAGAGTGCTGAGCAGAGCACCATGTGCAGCCTTTGTCTTACAAAGCCCACTGGGCAGACCCTCCCAGCAGACAAGATAAGGCTGCTGAAAAAATTTATCATTTTCACTCAGCCATAGGACAGAGCAGACATGCAAATGAAGCTTAAAGTGTCACTATTTTGGTAAGAACTTTAAAGATGCCCTAGCAAAATACTTGAGTTGGGGTTTTTTTCACATGCATTCCATGTTTTCCTGAGTTTTACATGAGAACTCTGAGGTCAATGGTATTTGACAGTTTTAGAGCACCCTGCCCAGCTGGACTGAGTGATGGGACTCTCCCCCCAGAACTAATCATACACTTTGTGATGGCACTGATGGACTTCAGC
>NW_008670778.1:126572-152489 GCF_000695815.1 Acanthisitta chloris
CCCACTTCAATATATGTTGTCTGAATAATAAACAGTCTTTTTCATTAATTATTGTGCTTCACTGCTTTATGCCACCATAGGGAGAAGAAAGGGAATAAGCAAATGTGTCATCTTCAATATACTGTTGATTCAGTGTCTAATTATGGAAACAAACAGGCTGATAAAGATAGATGCATTCGCCTTTCAGCACGGAATCTCTCAAATAAGGACTCAATTTGCCTAAGCTGAGTGTCTGCAATTGGAGAGAAAGAGGAGCCTTTGTGGAATGGGAGAATGGTGTGGATGTGGTGCTTGGAAACACTGTGCTCCACCACCTGTGTGTGGTACAGATGTCTGGAGAGCACAGCACAGCTCTCCTCACAAACCTGGAGAACGTAATTAACGCGTCATGATTATGTTTGATAGTAACCTAATTAAGTTCAAACACTTCTAAGCGGTTGTTTGTTTTTAACAAACCCACAAAGATTTGTTTTGTCAAGTTTCCCTATTCAGCAGACAAAGCAGTGCTAAAGACCTGGGGCAGCTTTGCCTCCCTAGGCAGCAGCAGGGCAGGGGGGAGCAGGGAGCAGCAGGAGGCTCAGCCATCCCACGGCTGGAGATTGTGTGTTGAGGAGATCATTTAGCTCATGCAATCTCATCGTGCTCTTGGGATGAGGTCTGGGAGAGGCCCTGGCAATGCCACTGCTTGGCCTGTGTGAGTGGCCAGTCCTAGCTCAGAGGGGTGACCTGGACCACACTCCTCCTCCTCCTCTGAACACTTGGCTCTTGTGCAGGCAATACCCCATGGAAAGAATTCCACTGTGCCAGCCAAACCCAGCACAACCCCGAGGAGCTGCTCAGAAGCAAAGCCAGCTGCAGATCATGCATGGCAGTGGGCTGCATTCTGTGAGCCTCTCTCCTCTCCCAGCTGAGCAGTTATCAGGCTCAGGGCTGAAGGTGCCTCAGTCCCTTACACCAATGTCCTGCAGCAACGGTGGATGTGTCCCCAGACTTCACATTTCAAAGTTATTGAGACAAACAGCGTTGTCATAAATAAGAAATCACTGCCTCAGTCACAGACAAGGAGCTCCAGGAATATCCAATTAAGCCTCACTTTCAGTAACTTTTGTGCTTTAATGTACTCCCACTCTGAGTGCCTAAACGAGTCCTCACATCCCTGGGAACAACTCTGTTTACGAACCCACACACACGTTTTGCTGCAAGAGATGCATTTTACTGACTTGTAAAAACTCTTCTTAGCTGTAAGTTTGCCAACAGAGCTAAAATAACAAACAAAACTCTCTCATAATGTTATACATTTTCCAAAGCCCAGAAGTCCCTGCTGACTCCAGCGCCGCAGGACTCTGGATGTGATTGCCATCTCTGCAAACCTCCTGTACCTTTAGGGAAAAATTTATTTCCATGTCCAAGGCCCAGGAAGTGCCACGTCCCTCTTTAACCTCAGCACTTGGCACAAACACCTCTTCTTTTACCGTGAAGCAAAGAATTACTTCTCCATACAGAATTAGGTTTAACTTGGTAATTGGCTTCCCTGTGCCAGAAACTGTGGATTGACACATTATAAGAAAGAGGCCAAACCTGCCAATTCATTATTTTTATGCTACAGCCCTGTGTGCTCATTGAGCTGCCCAGAAGGCACACTCTGGGCCCCAGGGAAAGAACCACGCCGGGTGTTTTCTTGGATCCTAAAGGACACTCCTAAAGGCAACTCATTACAGCAGCTGCCAGAGCACTGTGGAGCTGCTGCCTGTCTCTGGAGCCAAGAGACTGCTGGGCAGTTTGCTCCTGCAAGGATCCCAGAGCTCCCTGAGCATCCTGCACAGGTCAGAGCTGGATGCAGTGCCCTGCACAAGGGGAAAGAGCCACGGGCAGAGCACAGTTCACCCAGGGCTGTGCCACCCTGGAACACCTGTCTCATAGGCCCTGCTTCTGCAGGAAGGACTGGCAAAAAGGCATAACTCACACAAGGCTGTAAATTTTAAACCAAAGCTTTCCATTTTCTGTACCTGATTATTTATGGCCCAAAGTCTTGGGAACAGGAAGAGCTGCTTTTCCACTCCTCCAGTAACAACTTTATAGCCTTTAGAAAAACAGAGTACATGAACATAGCTAACTTTCTTTCTGGCAAATGAGGAAGGCCTGTTGGAACAAGTTTGCTGCCAGCCTCTCCCCTCTCAGCCCCTCTGCAGGCACTGAGCCTGAATTCGTGGCAGCAGCTCTGCTTGTAAAAGAGCCTGTTAGCTGCACTGTATCTAACAGGTCCTACACTGGATTATGTCACTTACTTCATATGCAGCTCAGTGCTTCATCATTTTCATTTTCCTTACCCCTGGTCCCTTATCGTTCATGCTCAAGTGATCTCCTCTCATCTCTGTAGCAGAAGCAGATACTTCCAAATGGAAAATATTTATAACCAGATAGAGGCATGTCATTTGTAATGCACATGTGTACAGAGAATGTTTGCAGCAGGGTGTGACAATGCACAGGCAGATAAGCAGGGCCTGCTGTGCACATGTCTTTAATAACCTCATGTTATCTGGTAACAGATAAACCACCCTGGGGAAATTACCAACGGGATGCAAGGAACTGATCCGGACAGACCTCAGAAACAGCTGCAGCATAGTCCTTCTCATTACCACACACTGTATCGTGGCAGAGATGCATAATCTGATCTCACAACTTCAGGCTATGCACATGTAAAGCCAAAGAGCATAATGAACTTTCCTACTCACAACCTTTGCCTTCACCAACCCAAAGTCTCAGGTGCTGTCAAACCTCTCCAGGTCTGCTAAGATGAACTTGGGTTCATTTTGGGTGTTTCTCTGAATGAAGTACAGTTCCAATCCCAGCCATGAAAATGGGATACCACCCTCTGGATCAGTAAATCCTACCTAGAAATATTGCTGCATCTTAATAAATCCAAGCAGTATGGAAAGAACTAGGAAAAGTATCTTTTGGAAACTCCGACAGCTGAACACTGCGTTGTGAAGGAGAGGGATAGGGGAGAAAGAAATATTACATCTGTTATTTTTTGTTAGTACTATTCTCTTGGAGTAATGTCTTTATTCTAAGGGCCATAAATCCCTTTTATTTCCCTTGTATTATTTATTGAGTGCTGTTGACAGACAGCTCCTGTCCCGGGTTCATCCTGCTGTCAGCATCACAGAGCCCACACTGGCAGCAGAGTGCACAGCACTGCAAGACACAGAGCTGAATGGAGGGGCCAGATCAAGCTGCACAAGCTGCAGAAGAGGAGGAGCTGAACCCAGACCTCCAAAATCCCAAGGCTGCACATTAGCACTGTGTGACTTCCCTAAGGCTCTGATTGTGCAGTTTGGTCCCATAGGGAGCCCCAGAACTCTGTGCAGGTCCAGTGCTCATCCACACCCCTGTGTGGGGATGGAGAGGCAGCTGACAGCCAGAGATCTTGCTAATGGCAACAGAAACACTGCAACAAAGGAACTGAACACTGTCCTTCATTCCACTGACACTGGGAGAGGCTCCCACGCTTACCCCTGAGGACAGGGTAGAGCTCATTAAAGGGGAGTGTTAACAGCAAGAGAGGGAAAGAAAACAAATCTGCTCTTAGGTGAACATTCCTTCCAGCTCTGTAAGGTGGCATGGCAGGACTAACAAAACAAAGCACAAAATGTCTTTTCACAGATTGCCAGTTGGGTGTGTGTGTCTTTATCCCAGCAAACAGGAAAACATGAGCTAAAGGAGGACAGGCACTTTGCAAGCACTGCCCACAGTCACTGCCAACAACAGAGCCAGGGCACAGAGCCTGCTGCTTACCTCTCCATGGCAGTACCTAGAATCCTTCCTACAGAAAGGTCTCTACATTTCAAAGGATCTTTGAACACAGGCCTGTCATTATATAAACTGCATCGTCCCACTCAGTGTGGGGATTGCTGGGTGGTTGAATTATCTCTGCAGAACACTGTTCCCCTCCAGCTCACGGGGTATGTGCTCCCCACCCAGGGCTTGCTATCCACAGACCATGGCTACAGGAACACAACCATCACTGCACCTGGTCAGGAGCAAGCACTGTCACTGAAATCAGACATCCAGATCACATCTGATTCACAAATGGTTTCCCATGCTTATTTGGATGCAGCAGTTTCAGGAAAGGGCCATAAAATGAGATCCTCACAAGCACCAGGACTGTGCACAGAGCTGACACTGATATAATACACCGCTGAAATAACTTCTGCCAAAATTCTGAGTTCATAATTTCATTTCTTGGTGTTCCTGGATTCATCTGTAAAATGACCTTTAAATGTTAAGGCAAAGTGCCTGAGAAATGCATTCCAGCCTCAGCTGGATATCAGCTGCTTCCAGTAATCTTACTGGTGCTTTTTTTTTAATATACAGTATTTAATTCTAATCTATTTCTTGGACGTGTACAGAACAGAAAAATCACTATTCAGAAAAAGAAACTAAATGCCTGAACAGAGCCAGATCTGACTGTATAAATCAAGGAAAATACAATCTAAAGAGCACATTAGAGATCTCTGTATTTCTACAACCACAAGATGCAGCAACCTGCTCACAGGACTGATAAATAGCCACGACTCCAGAAACAGCATGGCAGGCACATCACAATGACAGATTCACGAGGGAAAAAACCTTCCAATTGAAACACAATAGTCCAAGTGTAACTGCTTTACTTCTGGAGTGGATTCAGAGGAAACTAGTCACATTAAAAATGGAATATGCAAATATGCAGTTAGAAACACATGAAACAGAGCTCCTAGTATTAGTCTCTGGATCAAACCTCTCCTTAACAGCAAGAAAGCTGCAAACAGGACTGTGACAGGAGGAGGACACAGAAAGCAATCACAGAACACTCCTGGTTGGAAGGGACCTCTGCAAGCACATCCTTGACTCAGGAGGTCTGAGTAAACAGCAGGATGTAACATTCAGGAGATTGCCAGAGAGCACTAAAAGACAGGCTTGGATTTTAATAAACGGCACCTAGACTTGCGTGCCACATTGTTTGCTATTAAAATCTGACAGGAGGAGGACACAGAAAGCAATCACAGAACACTCCTGGTTGGAAGGGACCTCTGCAAGCACATCCTTGACTCAGGAGGTCTGAGTAAACAGCAGGATGTAACATTCAGGAGATTGCCAGAGAGCACTAAAAGACAGGCTTGGATTTTAATAAACGGCACCTAGACTTGCGTGCCACATTGTTTGCTATTAAAATCTTACTTTATATTTTGGATTTTAATAAACGGGACCTAGACTTGTGTGCCACATTGTTTGCTATTAAAATCTTACTTTATATCAGGAATTAGACTCACTTTGTATTCATTGCACACCAGTAGCTAATGTGCACAAAGCTGATGGCACTGTGAGAGCATCTCGAGGGTCAGGACAGCAGCAACACTTTTGTGGTGCTGTCCCATCACCCACCAAGCAAGCAAAGAGCCCTCGGTGTGCACATCCACTACAGCCCTAGGAGGAACATCACCTCCCCAACCACTGCCAAGTGCAGCTAGAACAACCTGGCAGGGACCTGCTGTGCTGCTCAAGTCATGTGTTTTAACTCATGTCATGGGATAACTCGGAAGCTACAACTTCTCCCTTTTGAAACTTCCTAAAAACGTGGACAAAATGCAAGTAATTTTCAGGCCTGTAAAGCCTCCATTCAAAAAAAATGATTTGGTTTGAATACTGTAAGAGCTGCAGGATTTGTT
Source organism: Acanthisitta chloris (assembly GCF_000695815.1). Classification (NCBI taxonomy): domain Eukaryota; kingdom Metazoa; phylum Chordata; class Aves; order Passeriformes; family Acanthisittidae; genus Acanthisitta; species Acanthisitta chloris. The sequence goes on from NW_008670778.1 coordinate 132,278, forward strand.
TCCATCTAAAGACAGAAACTGAGTTCTTTGAAGCATCAACTATGCACATTTTCAAATTAAAGCAACAAATTCTGGCTTGCTTCTTTCCCAGCATATTTGCTTACTCCTTGGGAGTAACACAGCACTGGGACTGTGCCATTTGGTAGCTGTGGAAAATTTCTAAATCCAGCACATACCATCTCCAAGTAAACTGCTTATTATAGCACTGTATCATCCACTGCTTCCCAAAAACCCCAAACTCCAAGTCTTGAGAGAACACAATAGCAGACAATTTGTATCTTCAGAATAAACATATCAGCAGGCAGCACACTATTCCAAGCCTTTCATCAGCCACTGCAGAAAATCCGTAGGCATCTAATCACAACCAACCCACTCGTTTGAAAGAAATGTTTGGGGGCTCATTGTTATACTACAACTGCTGATTGTGCCCTGCCTTTCTGCACCAGAAAGGTGGCAGGGACAGCAGCAGCAATCCTTCTGTTTTCAGAAAAAACAGTGAAGGACTAAAACCAGCCCAGCTAGTAACTCGAAATTAGAATTCTTCATACCTTTTCAATTCACAACACAGAGCACATTGCTACCAGCACTGCAGACTGGAAAGTCTGGTTAAATCCCACTTCACTGGGAGCAGGTTATTTCGGAACTGAAGGACACTAATCTGGCTGCCTGAATGTCTCCCAGCAGGGTGAAGCCTTGCAGCCATGGAGATGCACACAGAAGAACACCAGCCCTGCCTTTGCTGCTCCCTGGGAACAACTGGCAGCAGTGCAGTAGTTTTTACATTACAGCAGTAAAAGTGTTCCAAGTATTTGTTTCACCAGCAGTGGTGAGTCTGTAACCCCCAACACCCACCAGGCTCCATTTGTTGTGAGACTCAGAGCTGGAAATGATCCCCTCCTGTGCAGCCCTTCCAGCCTCCTGCCCAACCTTGCCGTGTGAGTGATGATTTTGCACAGACACAGGCTAATTTCCTCGCACTGCATTTTGATCTGCAACGATTTGCAATTTGATTTGCAGTATATCCACATTTTTCAGAATAGTTACTGTCTGACTGCTCAGATTTAAACCTTTTAGCATCCTCAGAAGAACAGTTCCCACACAGCTAAACGTCTAATGAAATTCCATGATTAAATTCTCTCCATCTACGAGCACTAAATTCCTTCCTTGTCTGCATATTGCAATTTGTTGCATTAAAGACCATTTGACAACTTCCGACAGGGTAAGGATCTGGTTTTCCTACATGGCATTCATCTCAGGGCACCTGAGAGGCTTTGTACAGATATATCCCTATGCTGCAGGAGGAGATTGCTCCAGAAGGTAGTAGCCTCAGAGATATAATTAATACCCAAACCTTTGAAATCCCGAGGAGCATTTATTCCATAGAAATTCTGGTGATCTTTCCGAAGCTCACAAAGCCTCAGGCATGGGTGTCTCAAAGCTGAGCAGCAAGGAGCACCTTGAGGCACGTGACTCTTCCATCCCCAAGGCCTTCACATCACGAAGCTGAGCAGCAGGGAGCACCTTGAGGCATGTGACTCTTCCATCCCCAAGGCCTTCACATCACCCTCACTTCCTAAACCTGCTCTGCAGACGTGAAATTGTGCTCTAAATGGACACCCTTCATACCCTGGGAAGTGTTAAGTGGCCCAACGAGCTGCAAGTGAATGCAAAACTTCTGTGGTGTTCCCTGAGTCAGAGTAAGCAATGCCTGTGAGGCCAACGAGCCTCGTGCATTGTCCCAAACTCCCACTCTGTCACTAACACTGCAGATGTCAGTTCTAGCCACTGTTCCACACTGGGAAAAGGCAAGAATCACCAAACCAGGACACGAACCAGCAGGTTGCATTTCATCTGGCTGAACCAAGGAGATGCTGCCTTGACACCCACTGCACTACGGGCACTGCTCAGCTGCTGCTCCAGTCTACAGAGCACCATGAAGGGTCTACATAACAACATATATGCTTAAAATTAGCAATAATCCCACCTGATTTATCACTGTGCAAATCTTTGCTGTTGGACAGCAAAGTGGCCCAGCTGTATACAGTCTGACCACTTGTATTCTGCAGAGTGTTTCCACCTCAAGGAATCCCCAAGAGGTTTATACACTCCTCAGAAGAGCCACTGGCAAAGCTGTTGTCAAAGGACTGGCAGGGTTTGCTGTCAGAGCTGCAAGAGCAGCTCATGTGAAGCACCTGAACCACATGCTACAATTCCAATGAGGTAACTCAAACCAGGAAAATGAGGAACTCCATAAACATAGGAAGACTAAATGCCTGAAGAGGCAAAAGAAAAGCAGTCACAGAACAAATCCTACAAACTGGGGACTGGTCAATGTTCCTGTCTGTCACCACAGACAAATCAGGGTGACCAAAACACACAGAGTCAGTAAGTTTCATAGCATCTCACCAAAACACATGGCATGGGTTTTTTCTTTTTTTCTCCTAACGTTTTCTATTACCATCCATAAGAACAAACACCCCAAACCAAGAGCAGGAGCAAACAACTTTCTGAAAAGCAAAATGCTCACTGACTCCTAGCAAGGAGTTACTCTCAGCCTTTTGCTAAGATGCATATGAAAGCTTAAGTCAGAGTTCCTTTTTTATTTGCTCTGTCAGTGAATTTTCTCCATAGCTAAAAAGTAAACACTGTGAGTGTTAATTGGAAGCATTTGTGGAAACTGAGTGAATTTTCTCCATAGCTAAAATGTAAACACTATGGGTGTTAATTGGAAGCATTTGTGGAAACTAATTAAAAGTGCTGTGCTGCAATCATGCTTCAGAAAAAGGGTTTTGTATCAAATCCTAATAAAGGTTTGTTCTACTTGTACATGCTTTGTTTAATCCCTTCAGGTAGATAAACAAAGACCATACAGATAGAGCAAAGAGAGGGAATAAATCTGAAGACATTAATTAGGGATCTTGGTACAAGTTATCCCTGGATAAAACTCAAACAAAGAGATGTGTATCCTTGCAATAAAACCCATGCAAACACTGCTTCCACGTGACCATTCCCCAGTGAACGAGAATTCTCTGTCCTGTTGCTCTCATCAGGACTGTCCTTCCCTAACGATGCGAAATGGACCTGATAGCTGACAGCACTAGCACTCACAAATCCCTCTGGAACCAGCTGGCATCCAGTGCATGGAAAAGTGATGAGGAATTGGATGAGCTGTGTCTCTGTTCCTCTCGTCTGTGTCCACACACAGCATCTCTGCTCATCAAACGATGCCTCGTTTTTCTCCACCCATGCACTACTTGGATTTTGGAATTCATCGATCCTGTTGGTTTGATTTGCACCACAAGGAATGAAATCACTAAAACCCTGTCATTCTCTTCACTAAAATCCAGGAATTTCTTTTTCTTCATAAACACCTTGTACTTCACTACTGCATCACCTCTAACATCACTAAAATATCCACCAGCATGGAGTTACCAAGTGCTGGTGACTGGATTTACCATGGAACCAGTAAGGACTCACCCTGTAAGGACAGGGCAGCACATCACACAGCTCCCAGCACAGCCAGGGCTGTGCTGAGCTGCCACCCCCAGCCCTGGGAGCAGCTCTGCTGAGCTGCTTGCAAGACTGAGCCTATAGCACAGGGAGGAGACTGGGAGGAGAATTTGCAGATGTTTAATGTTTAAGGTGGCAATGACACAGGAATGGTCTATCCAGTATAAGAGAACAGTGACATTGGGAATAGCAGTAGTTCACGGGAGAGTCCACCCTACAGATTCCTGACTGCATTTCCCTGGGGAGACTGTGCTCCATCCAGACATCTGTTAGAGCTCTGGCAGAGAGCTCTGCAGTGCCAGAGGAAAGGGCTATCAGCTGTGTCCTCCTGCCTGAAACGGTGAACAAATATTTAGGCTATGCAGCACAGCTCACACAGACAGACTGAGAACTTGGATCCACCTCAAAGCGTTCAAAGAAGTTCATGGGGAGCGTGGGGAGCCCAGAGCCCCAGGGCATGGCATGGAACCACCTGAGCTGGTTCATGCAGTTACCTCAGGCCTAGTGTCTTGCAAGCACAGTACAGTTTGAATTTTTCATGCCATTATGGCATTCTTAAAATACTACCAACCATTCTCTTTGAGTCTGTATTTTTAATAACCACAGTGTTCTAGTCATATGAGACATGGCTCTGAAGCTCTGCCTTTTTAATTGTTGAAGAGAAGGCACTTTTACAACTCCTCAGCATCTGGCCATCAGAAATACTTGTGTGAATTAAGATGACAAGAGCAGCTTTGGTGAGAACTATTCAGCATCTGAACCTAACAAATACAGCCAGGGAGGCTCAGCTGGGCTCCTAAATCAAAAGGGATTATGTCCACATGCAAAACTGCAGTCAAATTTTGTTTATGCTTTAAATCTTATTTCTGGCTTAAATTTCCAAACACCTTAAATCTTTTTTTACTAGTGTAACAAAGATATTACTGATGTTGGAGATTTTGAGTCCTAACTGGACATGGTCCTGGGCAGCTTGTTCTAGCTGAGTCAGCTCTGAGCACGAGGTGGGACTAGGAGGTCTTCAGAGGACACTTCTTCCCTCAGATGTGCTGTGACTGTGACACTCACACCTGCCTTGGAGAGGATGCATCAGTTTCTTTTGATGGACACCTACCCTCCAATAAAATAAGACCCAGACAAAGAACACATGACAACAGTGAGTAGATGACCTGGGTAATGCAGGAGCTGGGGCACAAGGGATTCAGCCCTTGAAGGATTCTGTGAGCTTTCATCATCCAGACACAACGTGACCAAATCTGACTTTTAATACTACTTTTTCAATTTCATAGACAAAATAAAACCCTGCCAAAAAACCCAAGAAGAACTCTTGAGTCACAAACCCCGTTGAACGTGACAAACACTGGCATATTTCAGATGGCAAACCCGTTGTAGCAGCTTTGCTCTCAGGGCTGTGTTTCCAGGCTGCCCCTGGCCAGGGAGGTGGAAGGCAGGGAGCACCATCTCCCTGGCCTGGCACTGCTGGTGATAGCTCCAAGGCTTGGCAGGGTGGCTGCCTGGCTCTGAACCCTCCACACTCATCAGTAACATTTGAAAAACAGCTTTTGTACACAACATGGAAAAACTGTCCAGATTTGCTTCCTGCCAAATCACTTGAACGCAACCAAAAAACAGCAAACAACTAGTTTGAGAAAAATCGCTCCAAATACTGCATGGCAGGAGGAATAAGGGAAGGTGTTCAGACACAAAGCTATCAAGTTTAATAAAAGAAGGAAAAAAATCATTTAAGACTTAAAAGCTAAACCAGAAAAACATCAAATATATCAAATTCCACCAAGGACATAACTGATTCAGGGAAAAGAATTTCACAGCCCATTAAAAACCTCAAAAATCTCCTAAAATCAGCTGATGAAAAATGACACTGACCATCTCAGACAAAGAGTCTACAGCTGTTTTGTGGTTTGCACTGACTTCCCTTTCAGATAAAAATTAGTTTGGTTACTTCAATTATTCACAATTATGTTAAAAGGAATAAGATGACAAGAATTTGTAGCTTGTCTAATAAATATTCCAGGCAGTTCTCACAGTACTTACAGTGCCATGGATTTTAAATATTTATTTTTTTTGGCGATGAACTGGTAGTCTGTTTCTGGAAGCCAAGAGATTAGAGGCATTGTCCATGACTTAGGGTACCATACAATACAAATAATCTCACAGTGCAAGAGCACCAGGGAGTGTGGGACCCATTACAGCTCTAACTGCTGGACAGCACCTTACCCACTCACTGCTCCATGTGACAGCTCTCAAAAGAGAGGAGACTTCCAATCCATTACAAAGATACACAACTGATTAGTTAGGCTTCATAATTAGGGTGACACAAAACCCAGGACAGTTAAAAGGGTTAGGTACTTTTAAAAGGGGGACTAAACTCTAAACAGCAATTGTGCTGAGCAGACTAGAGCCCATTTTTGCACCTGTGCCAGTAACAGCACAGGAGCAAAGAGCAGAGACAGAAAAGCTAACTAGGGACCCTGAGGAGCCTGGGACCTGATGGCAGAGCTGAGCAGAGCTCCAGCAGAACTGATCTGGCACACACTGCAGACATTTATTGCCTAGGGGGAAAGGCAGGAACATCCTGCACTGCCACACCACCCCCCTCATTACTGAGCCTGTGCTGGGAGGGCTCCCCTGTCCCCAGCAGTGTGCTCAGGGTAGATCACCACTCCTGGCCCTCCTGCACACCCTGGGCACACACTCGGCAGAAACAATGCCAGTTTCTGTCTCCCAGGGGAGAGAAAACAGTTGGAGTCAGAATTGTATTGAAGTACATGGAGAAAAATCAAGAATTTTTACAGAGAAACCTGACTATAATTTTTCCAGAAGAATTCCACCATTGGTGGTGCCTCACACTCCCAAGAGACACACAGACCTGTTAGGTCTGTGCAGGTACTCCAGGACTAATGCACAGCACCAACAGTGCCAGGCCAAGGATCTGTCCAATACTCCCCTCAAAACTGGCTCTTGGTTCTCTGCCACTCATGTATTTCTTGGCTGTCACGACTCAAGCTCCTTTTGGGAAGCCACTGAGCCCTTGGGCTGAAGCTTGTGCCAAAACAGGTTCTGCCAGTAACAGGATAATGCAGGCAGAGTTCACCCCTCCTTTTCAACAGTATCTTTAAGCAAATTATCCAAAACTCACAGAGAATGACCTTCCACTTCTAAAGGAACCCATCAAAAATAGGAACATACTTATTTTGTACTTCAGATGGTTTTGTAGGTCATTTTTAGTCAGGAAGCCACTGAACAGGTAACTGATTACACAGGTAATACCAAACTTAAAAAATAGAGTACAAAAGCAGACAGGAGATTTTCCCCCTAGCACAGCCAGTTACAGAAATCATAGGAATTTCTGCTGTAATGGGCACAGACAGAAATGCAATTTCCACACTGATAGGAGCCCTTCAAAATTGCCAGAATCAGAAATCCACTCAGTTCAGCTGGAGATGGGCAGGTAGGGGAAGTTAAGCCAGCAGAAAACTTGGCTCTGGTAACCAAAGTAACCTGCTGTGATTAAAAGCTTCCGTGGGCAGACTGAAACCTAATTGAAATAAAATCAATCTCCAGTATACAGATTACTAACTCAGGTTATATCAGGTACAAATGCAGTGACTGTTGCTCTGGATGAAATTAGTCACCCCATTCCTGAAAAAAAAGCCAGAGCAGCAGAGCATGGTCCATCTGGAGACACCCAAGCACAGGGTGTGCACAACACTCTGCAGCTCCACAAAAAGATGTTTTGTCACATATCAGGGCTAAGTCCCAGCACATGAGATCCTGAGAGAGAGACAAATCCCACACTGCTGTTTTCCATGGTACTCTGATAACTGATAATGCAATCCCAGGAAGTCAAGTGAACTGTTGAACATGCACCTGCTTTGACAGTTCCACTAAATAATTCCTCTAAAGAATAATTTTCAGCTGGGAGCTTTCTCGTACCTCACCTTGCTCTTTAGATTCGCTATCATGCTTAGTTTAACCTCAGCATCACTTGGTAAAAGCAGCAGTAGTTTGTGATGGAGGCTTGAACACTACAGTTCCTGCACCATTCTCACCTCAGGCACTGTGAAGGTACATCTGCAAACCCAACAAAATCCCATTCTAGAGCATGCAGTAAACCAGTAATCTTGCCAGCTTTAAACTGGATTTACTGATCTGTCCTCTGCAGAAGTGCTCCTGCCACGTGATGCCTGGAGCTCTGCAGAGTGTTCAGGCTGCTGTAGAACCACCCAAGAGAGACACAGAGCAGTTCACATGCCCAATGCATCTTCAGGGATATGAACCAGCAGCATCTCCTGCCATCAGACTCTGCCCAGAGCTCCTACTGGGGCACACAGGAACAGAGCCACTTACTCAGATTTCAGATTTCAAGAGAAGAGTGGATCAGTGAGAGTTTAGTCAGAGATGCATAAAATATTGCTCAGGGTCAACTGAGTATCAGGCAACCTGTAAAGTGCTGCTCTATCACTGTGTAGCAACTGATCTTTTCAGGCTTGTAGGAAAAAACTAACGTACAAATTCTCTTCTTTCATCTGACACATTTCTCTTCCTATGAGCTGTGTGATCATTCTATGTCCATGTGTGATGATGCTCTTTTTAACAAGCCATTGAGGTTTCCTGTAACTTCATTATCTGCTGATGTTCTTCTCTTCTGGGAGACATAATTGCTGAAGCAAAGAGACAGACTAAATGAAAATTTCAGAAGTCAGACACTGCTTACACAGGTGGCTCTCACAATGTGCAGATCCAGACCAAAAAAAATGAGAAATGACTTCAGTCAGTGGTGCTAACAATGACTCTGCTTATGGAGGCCCAAGAAAAACAAAACATCTTTTCCAAATAAACTGGGGAGGAAAAACAAGCAGGAATTCTCACTGCTTCACAGCCTTACCCCTAAGTCCTCACTTGTCCCTTATTAATTGCATCATTGTAAATAAATATTTCAGCTTTTATGTCTCATTGCATCATATTTTCTGCAGTGTCTTAAATCAAGCTCCCCCAAAGCTGCCCAGGCTGCAGCTCTAGGTATTTTATTACTTTAAATAGGTGACTTTTCCAATGCAAAAGGAAAGAACACCATCTCAGTAATGGCCCCAGAAATTAGTAGCAGTGACCAAGTCAAGTACTTTATACCTTGGCCATCCACTGTACTTTGAGAACAGCTCCAAAGGCTTCATGCCAAGCACATCTGTGGAAAAGTGTGCCAGAAGAAAACCAACACCAACTTTTTATAATTTAAATATCCTCTGATAAAAGGGTCTGTGCTTGAACCTTAGACTCACAGGAGGTTTCACAATGCCTTTAAAACATTGAGCAATGCCTGTAAATGTGCCTTTGGGTTTGCCTGTTGGGTGACCAGAGAATGATCTGCAATGTTTTCATCTGTTTGCTAACTGATTTTCACCATTTGGTGATACACTAGAACACTCTTAAATACTTCCTCAGGCAAATCTCTTATCATGCCTCAAACCCTTCAGCATATTAAGAATTTTCAGGTTCTATCACAAAGAAGCTGAAGTGTTTGAAATTATCAGCTCTGGCAGGAAGTTTTACCACCAGTTTGAGTTAAGAACTCAGCATTAATTTTATGAAAGTTACCTTTTTAGCCATTTTTCTTTTCAAGGAAACTATTCTTGGGTTGGGAAGAAAAGGAAAATTCTAATAAAGTTCATTTAAAAGGCAATTTATATTAACTTTCTACAGGACTCGATCTTTAAACTCCTTTGCCTGACACTACAAAGCATTTTCCCCACACCCTGCCAAACTCTTTCCATTACAAGTGCCATTCTCTTGAATGGAACCAAACCATGATGGAGAAAGACCAGTCCTCTGGGACTTGCTGTACTGGATCTGACACAGAAAATGGTATTTATCAGACTGCAACACTGCAGGTGTATTAGGATGGAAAGAGTTAAATTACCTCATAGACAGAATAAAAGATAAGATGAGCATCTATTAACTTCTGACCACTGCTGGCTGTGGAAGGTTCAGCTCACAGTACTATCTGAGTGCTTGAGTCAAAGTCTGATGTCAGGAGACCTCAATGCAAGCTTTGCCCCCAGAGCTGCCCCTGATGTGGACACTATCAGCTCACACAGGTGGAAATCTTGCTCTTCAGCCACACCAACAGACTGAACTGTGCCATAGTGCAGAGGATTAAAATAACTGTTCTTTTGAGAAGCCATTTAGTCACTGCTGCCACAGAGGGAAATGGTGCAACAGATGTGATTTCTCTGGGATGTGCTGCAGGGGCCCTGCAGTCCCACTCCACCCTCACAGCCCTGGAACTTTGCTAACTGTCCAGAAGAGGAAGGCTAAGGACCTTCCATGGAGTCAGGTGGAATGGAGCAATGTGACAGTTCCCACCACAGAGCTGCTGGTTATCAAACAGCTTCCACACACCCAGGACTATGACACCTGAAAAGGCAGAGGTGTCTCCAGCAAGGGATGCTGTCCCTGCCCCTGGGCTGGTGGAACGTGAGGCAGCATTCATGTCTGATGGAACATGGAGCTCAGACAGGGGAGAGAAAGGGGCCTGAGCAGCATAGAACAGAACTATTTTTAAATCAAAGCAAGAGAGAATGGAAAAATGTGTCTGAAACGGAGGCACAGGGGAGCAAACCAGAAGGATAAAAACCTGCTACAAAGCAAAGAATCGAACACTGGTGGGCAGTGGAGGAGGAGGGAGGTGGGGAGGGATGAGTCAGGCAGGAGTTTAATTACTGTGGCTAAAGGCCAGGGGAAGCTGAACGATGAGATGAGGAAGGAGGAGGAATGCAGTTTGTGAGAAAGTGCAGCAAATCCTGGGATGGAGGAGATGATAAGAGGCACGGGGACAATTTGAGAACATGTTGTTTTGCATCTCACTGCCAACCAGCAGCACACAGCCCTCCTTTCCCTGGGAGACTGCTATTAATGGGTTTTTCATTGTTGTCTGGTCTCTAAGTGAGCCACCTTCAGATCGTGCTGTGACATGAAACATTTGCATTTGGACAGCAGTTTGAGGCTTATTCATCACTGCTTTTGTACAGAAAAAGAAATAAAAATCAGCCCATCTTCTATTCCCAAATATCTCTTGAAGATCACCAAAGAAGAAATATACCTTTCTAATGAAAAGCTCTGGATGCTCTTTGAGAAGTTTTTCACTCAGTGTTTTGAGGACAATGCTGCAGATCTCTCACAGGTGATACCATTGTACCTGACCCACTTTCTACCAGGCTGTGCTAATTCTCTTAAGCACTGCAAGCCATAAAAGCAGCATCCTGTGATATTCAGCATTACACCTGCATGTCAACAGCTGTATCCGTGGAAATCTCAGGACAAAATGAGAACCACTGCACTGAACACGTGAGAATATTTCCTTCATTACTCATCAATTTTGTTCTGATTGTACAGCACACAGGCAATCACTGGAATGCACCTCTTTTATCCTTCAATTAAATACTGATGTACCTAACAGCAATATGGAACAATTCATCAGTGCAATGCTTACCAGAATTCCACCAGAAAATATGGGAAGACGAAATACATCCATTAAGCCATGCAAATAGCTTTACTAAATAAAGGATCAAAGTTTCAGGACCTGCCAAATCTATTTGCTGCTTTGAAATGGCACACACTGGCATTTTCACAGCTTCCTAACTTGAAACATTTATTTTAGAAAAGGGAAGCTTCACAAAGAGATTAATTGAGGTCTCCTGAAACATAATTTGGAACCTGAAAAACAGCACTGAGGTTTAGAGAGAGTCATAGATAATTTGCTCGACACACCTTGAAGTACATGCAGTAAAACACTATGGCAATAGCAACGCACCTGGATTCATGTCTCTGAACTCAGCCTTCTGGAATTTAAAAAACAGCTGCTCTTTTCCAAGACACAGGTCTGCAGAAATTAGGGATGAATTCTGGTGTTCGTTACTAGACTCAGAATTTGGCCCACAGCAAGAATTTATACCAGTTCACCAGTGTATCACATTCCCTCAGAACTGGGAAATTCTGGGGCTCCCCTCGAGTGCCAGTCACTGTCCCTGCCTCTATTTTAAACCCCTCTATGTGAATCCAGCCACCAGTGCAAGGGACTCCACATCAGAACGTGCTCATTCACACTCTGCCTGATCTCTGCTCTCACTCTTCCCCTCCAGCCACTGCCCACCGTGTGATGCTTCCTGCCCATGGCACCACAGGAAGAGCTCTTACATGGAGCTACAGAAGTTGCCACCCCTGGCAAAAGCCTGAGAGCAATCCCAGTGCCAGAGCCAGCTGCAGGCACCTGCCCCTCAGCTAACACTGCAGGGAAACCCAGAGCAACCCACTCACCTCACACACAGCAACACTTCAAGCTAAAGAGCCACTAACAAAAACACAGAATGACACTAAATAGAAAGGATTCGGCTCAGCAATGCTAGAAGGGAGAACACAAAAAAGAAAACAGAGTACTACACGAGCCAAAGCAAATGGTAAAATAAATATTTCAAGATTTAAGCTAATAATAGAAAAGCCCATAAATCATCTTTACGATCTCTCCCGCCCCGATCAAACATCCATTCCCTCCAAATGGATGCCTATTACCAGGTCTTCAGCATGCATTATGGGACAAAGAGGACTGTGGAAATCTGATTTACTACTGCAGGGAAGAGATGCCAGAGAAAGGGTTACAGGAGCAGCATAAAATCCTGGGAAGCGTTGAATTTTTCTTGGAGACTAAACACCACTCTGCAGAGTGTGATTTGGTATAAAATGACCTATAACACCAAGCCAAGACAACCAAAGCAAAGGTTACCTTCCCCTCAATTTCTGACCCCTGTTTGGGGCAGGAACCCTAGGGCTTAAGGCACTGCAGGGTAAGAAAGGCAAGAGCCAAACACAAAAATACAACCTTGGACAGGACAGTACTGGCACTAACAAACACCGTGGCTGAACAGCTTCTCCTGAAATATTAAGTAGCTCCTGTGATTCCTTATCGATTGCAGCTAAGAAATAATGCAAAGGAACAATCCTGACGAGCCCACAGAGCACAGTGGGAGGTGTGTGTGTTAGTGAGCTCACCACAGTGACAACAGGCTCTCAGGAGCACTGAGCTTGTACAAATCCATCTGTAAACAGTAACACTTTTATTTAAAAGACACGGGATATGCATTAATGTACTCATTGTTGAGACTATTAAAACACCCATTATTACACTGTGTTCCCATCACATTTGGGTCTCATCTTTAAAGATATGGGATATGCATTAATGTACTCATTGTTGAGACTATTAAAACACCCATTATTACACTGTGTTCCCATCACATTTGGGTCTCATCTTTCCCAGTTGCTATCACCAGTTGGCATGAGCAGTGTTGGCCCAGCTGCTATTTCCTACCACCTCTGAGCTGCTTACAGCTTCCTTCTGCACCTCCTGTAGTGAGAGCCTAATGCAGACTGACCCTGGTGGGTGAGTGAAGCCACACACCCATTGTGTACGGAACAGTTCCTCATAAAGAGCAGTAACTCCTGAATTCTGCATGCCAAGTGACCCACAGTGCTCACGAGCAGGTGTTGCAGGAACAGCCTGGTCAGCCTTAGGTGTCTCTAAATATAGGACTATTCACCTGGACTGGAACTAAATCTGACATAAGCCTACACCAAGTTGAGCTTTTTGCATACTTTAACAAGTCAGGTTTGTACTTTTTCCTTCATTGACAGTCAGCAGAAGAGGAGATGATGATGTGCATAGCCTGGAGTGGTGAACCTATTTACTTGTTCCCAATAAGTTCCTTCTCTGTACAAATCTGAGATACATTTATGATCAGCAGCTCATCACAGGATCTAGCTACAGGGATGTAGGCAGATAACAGCTGTAATGATGGCAAGATAAGAGAAGCCCTTTGTTCAGCATTTTCCTTCAACAGGAGAAATTCCGATTCTCCTTGGTTTTTAACAGCTCAGAATTAACCCCCCAGCACAGCAAAATTTTTCAGAAGTTCAGCATCTTGTGCTTATTAAAATTTCATCACTGAAGTTGCCAGAAAATAAGACTAGTAAATAGTGCCCAGCATGGCCTCACTGACAAACACCCAGGCAAGTTCTGAGCCATCAGATATGGGCAGTGCAATCCTGCAGATCCCAGAGAGCAAACCCTGAGTACAGGGAGCAGAAAAGCAGCAAGGTAAGTGCTGCTAATGAGGAGAACTGAAAACCTGAAGGAGAAATCTAAGAAACACAAAGATCTTCTATACAAAAGAGAAAAAGTGAGTACACACATGCAATTACACAACTGAAACAGGAAATGCACAGAGAGAACATGATCTCCAAAACATTCTGAAGCACTAAAACTTCCGAGGTCTGAGGTCTCTGATCTCCTGTTACACTCAAAATCCTATCAGACACCCTAAACATACAGTTACTCCTCCTCTGTACACACACTAACATGCTCCACTCATGCCTGTCTGAAGACAGCCCAGCAAGACTGGGGAGAAGGAGGGAGAACATACTGATCACACCTCTAACATGCTCCACTCGTCCGTGTCCGAAGACAGCCCAGCAAGACTGGGGTGAAGGAGGGAGAACATACTGATCACACCTGAAATGCCAATGGGATGAGCAGGAGCAGAACTCAAGGCTTCTCATGTATGACCCACCCGCAGGATGGGGAGGGGGAAGAACCAAAAACCTCTTACCATTGTTGCTGTTGTCATCCACTAAAATGATCTCCTTGAGCAGGTGAGCAGGAGTGCGGTCGATGGCGGAACGGATGGAGCGCAGGATCACCGAGAGAGCTTCGTTCACAAAGATGAACACGATGCTGACCTCAGGGAGGCTGTCGGGGAACGTCAGGTTCCTGCACCTGGGGAGAAAGGTTAAAGGAAAGATGTCAACTGCTGGAAGTCACAATGCAAACACAAACTGCTTCAGAGAAATCCATCCCCGGTCGTAAGAACACTAAGAGTTTCCGAAGGCATTGACCACAGCATCCCACACTTGTTCAGAGCACACACAGGCAACAAGCAGATGAATTCATCTGAATGGAGGAAACCCTGGAAACAACCCCCTTGGATGTCTCCAAGGATTGAGACTCTACAACCTCCTTGGGCAACCTGTGCCAGTGCTTGGTCACCATCACCGTCAGAAAGCGTTTCCTGGTGTTCTGACAGAGCTTCCTGGGTTTCAGTTTGAGATATGTGTAAAATAGACTACTGTAACAAATTCCAAAAAGATCCAGCCCACAAAACCATGTGCATGTCATTTAACTCCCTTTTAGCATCACCACACCTTAAAAATAACTTCATATGCTGAAAGAGAATAGAATTAGGTTCTAATTGTATCTAATTTCTTCAGGCTTTTCAAATGGACTCACTTCTAAAGAGGGTCCATTCCTGAATTGATGGTTCCTCTTTTTCTATTCAGACTCATTCATTATCTTTACTTCCAGCTCGAATTCACTTATTTTTCAATGTGTGTGAAGTTTTAAAAACTACATTCTCCTGTCTACACTGCTTTTCGTATCAGCTGTCGACAATAAAAATCACCTCCTTTTTTTTCATTTAAACAGATCAGAATTAACCCCACTCCAGATCACACACGGAACACAGAGCACTTGTGCAGCTTCACAAGTGTCTCTGCCACCTCCCTTCTGCCAAGCTTGGTGAGGACTGAAATTCCATCATTCCCGGCAGGAATGACGATCAGCCACGGTGAAGGGTGTGTGTCCATGTGCATGACGTGTGCTGAAGGGGGAAAAGGAGAGGAAGGGGTAGGGATGAAACTCTCCGCTCCGCTCGGCCCGAGCCACCAGCCCACGAGGCACAGAGGATGTTCAGCACTGTGACTTATTTCAGACTGTAAATCCTAAACATCACTTAGTGTTACAACGAGTGCGTCAGCTCAACGCAGCCAACAAATTACCACGAGCAACCT
This sequence comes from Acanthisitta chloris, assembly GCF_000695815.1. Taxonomy (NCBI): domain Eukaryota; kingdom Metazoa; phylum Chordata; class Aves; order Passeriformes; family Acanthisittidae; genus Acanthisitta; species Acanthisitta chloris. The sequence continues at coordinate 147,695 of NW_008670778.1, forward strand.
GCTCCTCTCCATCGCATTAGGCTAATAACACAGAGCAGTTGTCATGGTTACTGCAGATTTAGAGACACTCCTGGTGCTCTGTTTCAAGCACGACTCTGGGAAATGGAGGACAGAACACATCATGGATCCTCTTTCAAATATCTGGCCACAAGAAAATGATATTCCCTGCGAACACTTGCATTGTGATAAGGCAATTTAGCCAGTCACATAAAAATTAATTTGGCATAACTCTGCAGGAAGAACAACAGAGTGAGAACAAGTTCCTGTATTAATAACACATCTCTGAGACATTCTACAAATATGAACATAAATTATGAACGAGAATTATTTTCTATAGTTTGAGAATCATTCACCAAGAGTTCTGTGGGTATCAGAGCCAACGACAGCAAGAGAACATGTCTTGTGCTTTAATCACTGAACTATATAATCTATTCGGCTTTTTTTTTCTTTAAACACAAATAAGTATATTACTAAAACATTTGGGGTTAAAGTGTAGTTTTAAGAACATATGTAGGAGGGAGATTTAGTTCCAACACAGTCAGAATTTCTCAGAGCCACAAGGAGAAACAGAATTGTACATTCTTCAAGATCTGGTAACATTTTGTCATCAGCCAAAATAGCAAATGGTTCAAGATGTATGGGAGTAAAAGATGTACAGGAGTAAAAAACAAATCCCATTTTCACACAAATGAAAGAAAAAGCAGTAAAATTCTGACAAAAGACCTGAGTCTTGTAAGAACTTCAGCTCAACTATTTATGTAGCTATGTTTATAACGTCATTTGGTGATCATATTTCATTTTTCCTTTCACTACCAGTATTTTAACTGAGCTGTGCTAACAAGGCTGGCACTGAACAACATGAAAAAGGCTGTTCTTCCTCTCCAAGTGTACATGGGTATTAACTTGAGCTATTAAAGCTGCTCAGGGACTGCAGCAGGTTTGGTGACACTGCCAGGGACAGTCAAGGCTTTGAGCAGCCACTGGAGGAGGAACAGCCAGACAGGCCAAAGGAGCACAGCACAGTCCCAAGGGTGGCTGAGCCACAGCACACAGTGCTGAGAGCCAGGTGAAGGAGCCAAAGCTGAGACAACACGAACAAGAACCAGAGGCAGAGGGACAGGAGAGCAGGAAACACGGTGGAATTAAACATGAGGTACCTAAGAATGCTGCATACTGGGGGAATTTCAGGACCTGTGTCCAAACCAGTGTGATAGGTAATGCAACAGGCTCCTGTGCTCCTTCCACAGGGACACGTCCTGCTCTGGTGTGTGGAAGGCTGCAGGAGCTGGGGCTCTGGGGAGAGGCAGAGCTGGCAGGAAAACACCCAGCCTGAACCCACCTGAAGTTTTATTAAAGGGAAAATTTCACAGAAATCTGATGCCTTGCAGGCTACATCCAGAACTGCACATGTCACTGTAACACTGATGGACCTTCTGGACAGCTATCCACAAACAGCTTTTGTCCTAAAATGCATCAGTCTCTGCAAACAGCCAGTGCTTGACTTTTCTCCCTTGCAGTCACATCTGTTCCAAGGGACCTCTTGCCTGCTCTGTTTGTGCCCACTTTATCACACACCTAATTTTGCTGCTCTTCAAGGCTTCTGCTATTGTGCCTTGACAAACTGAGCCTCAAAGTAATACAATTTGGGACTGGAGAACTGTTTGAAAGAAGAAGTACTTATAAAATAGCCAAAGCCTCTCTGAGCAGGAAACAGGAGCTCTCCTCTGCACTTTTCTCTGAGCACAGGAAACAGGAGCTCTCCTCTGCACTTGTCTAGATGCCAGACAGCACTGACTCAGCCAGGAACAGAGCAAACCTGCTGCAAGCCACATGCTGTACCATACTATTTGACAATCTCCAGAGAAGAAAAAACATCTGAGCTGCAATGTTTCTTTTCCTCTCAGCCCTTCCTGCCTTTGCTTCTTTATACAACTCCTGTTTTTACCAATGCAAAAGTCATTTGGCTGACTGCAGTTACACTGCCTGGAAAAGCTGTTTTACACCTTTGAGTAAAAGAGGCTCCTTCATATCACAGTCTATGCAAGAGCCAAACTCTCCAGAGCAGTCCCTCTGCTGGGGTCCTGCTGCACACCTCCTTTCCCACTCACCCTGTCACTCAGCACATAAGTAAAGAATGTTCTCTCTCTCTCCCACGTATGCTTTGGCAATACTGGATCAGGCAATGAACATTTACAAGCCCACAAAGTGGAATCCTAAGTGCACCCACTCAAAAAGAGTTTGGTAAACACTTTCAGGATCCCTAACAACCTAACTTTTAATAATGGATGTCTGTGTGAGCTTGTTTCATTCACATTTCACTCACAAAGAGCTTTGTGGGTACTGCTTGCCCTACTTAACATAATGAGCACAACAGAATTATAACCAACACAGAAGCATTATCCTTTGCCTGCACACAGCAAGGGCAACATAGCCTTCCTCAATGCTTCTGAGCTCATTAGAGCCAGAGGTCGTTTGTCAGCCTGAGATGCAGGTATGGCACAGGCTAACAGAGGCACATAAGGATGGCAAACTGCAGAGCACCCAATTTCAGCAGCACAAAACAAATGGAGGCCCTGGGAGAGACAGTGTCAGCAATACTCCACAGTAGTGCTTGTAATGTCTACTAAGGACTGCAAAACCAGAGCTCAATTCAGGATGTGACGACTCCTTCAGGAAGCTGAGGCATCCAGGGGAGTTACTCAGCACAACTGGTATTGTAAGAGATCATTCTGGACTGTGCTGGGGACTCCCCTGTGCTGGCACAAACACTCACAGTGAAAAGTGATCACATTCAGAATGGTCTCACTGCAGTGTAACAACTGCCACAGCCTGACCCAACTGGGATCTGCTGGATGTTTCCATCTGACCAGTGATCATCTTTTTCCAGAGTGCCAGAACTACTGAATGTGGTCTGCTACTCTGTATGCCACCCACCTGGGACAACGTGAAAGGTTGAATTCTTGCCCTCTCCTCCATTCAGCGATCTCTAATTGGCCTCTGGTTTTGTTATGGCACTAAATGTTGACCACATCAACCACAGAAAACACTCTGTGTTGTAACAAGGGACTATTACAGACGTGGCATGGCCTTTCTCACTGCAGAACCTTGTGAAGAAATACTGAGCTCCTGCTAAGCTATGCTGACATGAATTCTCAGAGCTCTGCAGGCAGAACAAAAGTCAAGGCTGAGTCACACCAGTGTGATATAAAAGGGGCTACTAACATCACACATTTTTAGCAGATCACTTAATTCTCCTAGTCTCAACTGGGGCTAACCACGTATGAATGACATTAGATTTCAGTTACACATATATTTCTGTTGTCTTTCCAAGTTCTTGTATTTCGTAGGATAGGCTGTGAACATGTATCTGCCCATGGGTAACTAAAATACAGCTATACAGACTCGGGAAGTGCAACTGGCTTCAAACCAGGTGCTACAGATCCTGTCCCAGGGTAGGTTCTGCCCCACAAGTCACACGTGTGCTCTACAGAAATGGGAGTTTGCCCATCAGGAGTGGGAACCCTTTCTGCAGCAACACAACTCTCAGAACACCCTGTAGCTCTGTACTCCACAGGATGGCACAGATACTGCAAATAGTTTACATACTGCAGGACAACACCTTAGATTTCCCTCAGTACCAGATTCACTACATTTCTGTGTCAAGCTGCTGCTTGCTCCCAAACAGGGTGAAGGGGGAACAGGATCTTCCTGAGCTGCCATTGCTGAGCCATTGTTTTGTGTGAACGTGTCCAGAAACATATTGTGATGTCTAACAGACACTCAACTAAGGATCAAAAATTTCACAGAAATTAGGATCATGATTCATTTCTAACTGGTGTTTCTTTTAAAATCCTAACCTCAATTTATATCTTTCGGCTACAGCTACATTCATTTCTCCATCATTTTAATTTTTAAACCCCACAGTTATAAAATATTTAGATTGAAGTCATTCAGAAGAGTAATTTCAAAAGAGATGTAAGAACAGAAACATTTCTATCATTGATGTCTTGTTAGTGACAGAATCTCTTTTTCATCTAGATCAGTTTACAATTGGAAAAAAGAAAAAAGAGATGTCCCTACAGACAGTGCTAAACTGATTTAACCCAAACACAAATATAATTGCATGGACTTTGATTTGCTGCAAGTTGTTTTTTCAGCAAACCTTCAACATAGATCTTTCTAAAATGCAATATATAAGAATACACAGTACAGATACTGCCAAAGTGCTGCCTGGGATGGTGCTCATATCTTTTCATTAATACCAGACAGCATAATGTGCAGAGAACACACTGCTCACTGCTTTAGTTATTGTACATTTAGTTAAAACAAGTGAATAAGATTACATGTTTGATTCAGTAAGTATCCAGTGTGCTTATCCTAATTTATCCTTTTAATGAGCTGCAAAAAAGCAGTTTTGCCTCCACTCATTTCTCCATCTCCAGAGCTGCTGTTGTTCAAGGGATGAGATGATGTATGCTTTTATGTTCCTCCTATGTGGGCCAGATTTTCTGATAAAACTGAAATTTAGCACTAAAAGGTTCCTCTCAGCAATAAAACACTTGCTATCTAGTGTAAATCATAGGTGAGAATAAGTTGCCAAAGGATCTTGGAGAACTATTAATGAGTTGTGCTGGTTTGGGCTGAAGTGGAGTTAACTTTCTTCCCACTGGCTAGTATGGGGCTGTGTTTAGGATTTGTGCTGAGCACAGAGTTGATAATATAAAGATGTTTTTGTTATTGCTCAGCAGAGCCAAGGTCTTTTCTGCTTTGTATACTGGCGAGGAGGCTGGGGGTG
>NW_008670778.1:152610-155091 GCF_000695815.1 Acanthisitta chloris
CGGTTGGAGTGATAGCACTTGTCGTCCAAGTACCCATTATGCATGATAGGGCCCTGCTCTCCTGGAGATGGCTGAACCCCAAGGGAAGCAGTGAATGAATTCCTTGCTTTGCTTTACTTGTGTGTGCAGCTGTTGCTTTCCCTATTAAACTGTCTGTATCTCCACCCATGAGCTTTCCTAGCTTTCACCCTCCCCATTCTCTGCCCCTCCCGTTGCTGGGGCAGTGTGTGAGTGCTGTGTGGTTCTGCTGCTGGGGTTAAACCATGACATGAGTCATTCCTGGGGCTTGAGCAGGACTTACTTTGGGCACTGCAGAGCCTCGGGAGACATTTGAAACCCGCAGCTGTCAGACATTTGACAGACACTACTCATCCTGGACTAACGCGCAGTGTGTGAGGCCTGGGGTGGCACACTCACCCGCTGGGCCGCAGGTCGGGCAGGGCCCTGGCCAGGGGCAGCCTGTCGCTCAGGTAGGCGTTGTAGCCATAGTACTGGAACTGTTTGAATGCCACACGTCTCTCCTCGGGGCTCAGCTCCTGTCCCCAGCGAGCGAAGAGCGACGAGTCTCCGAACGCCTCCGCGGGGCTCTCCTCAGGTTTTGGGGGAGCTTCTGCAAGAGACAAACAAACAAACAACGTTAGACTTCCGTTCCGTGGGCTCCAGGGTATGGAGTTGTAGACAGTGTCGCTTCAGGGGGAGCAGCACACAGAACAGCACCTCAGCAGCCTCTCAGCCTGCCCATGCCTTGCCCTCACAAACCCACGCGGCAGCTATTAGCACCAGATTTAATACCCAACGTAAAGTTAGGCAGAAATCATTCTCTTCCCTCACAACCTGACTGAAGGCCAGGACTGATAAATCTAAATGAATTAATTTCGAAAGGATTCTTATCAGACAAGAATGTTATTTTGCATTTATATAAAGATGAACTATTTAATTTCAGCCTCAGTTATCTTGCTAGAGAAAGATTAAAGTTTTGAAGGGGAAAGGCAGACAAAGGAGGAGAAGAGTCTGCAGAGCACACAAAATGACTGCTCAAGTACATGCACAGAGTGAGTGCTCAGCAGGTTCAGCAATGACAAAAATCTCCCTGCGCTTGGCGTCCACATGTAAACATTCAAAACACAAAAGCAGTTTCAGTCCCACAGTAACTCATGGCTCAGCTTACCAACACAGCCCATGGCAAGTCTGAGTCCACATTTAGCTGCTCGGGGTGATGCTCCTGGGATTGTCACTGTGATATTTGTACCATTACCCAAGGGCTTTGCTCAACAAGGCCCCAGCTCTGGCCAAGAGGGGAAAGGACAGACCTAGAACCTAATTTAACAAGAGCTCCAGCAGCATGGGATCTCAGCACTCGTTCTCAAGGCTTAGTTGCTCTGAAAGTCTGTTTAGGGAGGCCTGTGAGGCTCTTTGGGCCAGCACCTCACTCCACGCTCCGTGGAGCTGCCACGTGAGGAAGCAGAGAACCCCCTGTCTCTGCCAACACCCCACGATCTGCAGGACACCACTAAAGCAAGATCAAGTGCCTGACTTGACCCCAACTCGGCAACAAAAACTAGAACACACAAAGAAAAAAAATCTTGATTTTTTGTCTAATTATTTCTGAACAGTCTCCATAGTAATTAGCAACTGAATAAAATCTCTCCTTTCTGAGGAGCTGTACTCACAAACCACAACTGTCTGATCACACAAACAAATGAAAATCAAAGTGAATATTTGGAAAGTCTTTCAGTGTGTCCAACAGGCAAAAACTTCAAGTGTGTCCCCAGTGCTCCTCAGCACCCAGGCAGGGCTGGCAGCTGCCTGAGCTTCATGGAAACACCTAAAGGCAACAGTTTGTGTGCTAGTACTATATGCCAGCAGAATCCTGACTCCCAAAGAATGCCAGGGAGAGATCCTTTGATCTCTAACTCAAACGAACCCAAAAAGCAAAAACATAAATTGAGAAGATTAAGTTGTTTGATTTGTGCAAGATGTTCTCCTTTCTCCCCTGACAATACTGACAGGAAACTAATGGCACTTGTTTCCCTGCTTTACATTCCAAGCTCTGTGAATATGCAACGTTTCTGTCTCTGCACTTGTTAGAGCAGAAGTTAGAATGTCCCAGCCTGAATCTGGGGATCAGCTCCAGGTGTTTAAAGGTGAAAGACAAGCTAAACCATCAGTCACGGGGCAAACTGTCTGGACAGGCCCTGATACCTCACAGGTAAACGTGAGCACAGCTCCTGAGTTCACATACAGCCCTACAGTGGAAATCATGAAGGTTTGATAAATTCAGAGGGTCAACTCGAGAAAGGCAGAATAGCATTTCAATACCAGCTCAAAAATGACAGTGACATGGGAAGTTACAGGTGTCTCTGTTGTTTGATAACTACACAATCTCCACAAAACCAACCTGAATTTGCACAAAGAATTTCACAAACTCTCTTCACATAAAGTGCTATTCAAACCAGATATGTTCCTGACCCTGGCCAGCAG
>NW_008670778.1:155108-180345 GCF_000695815.1 Acanthisitta chloris
CAAGAACATGTACATTTGTGCTAATCAAGAAACTATGCAAGTATTTGTTCGACCTGTGAAGTGTTACAGAACCTGCATTTCTTCAAACCAAACGCTTTCCCTGGAGGTTTTGATTTTGTGTTTGTTACCCCAGCGATAGCACAAGGCTGTGGGACACACTGATCATTCTCAGCAGCACTATTCACTCTCCTTTTTCTGCTGCTCAATACACAAACACATCAGAGACACCACACCAGAACATACCCCTGAAATGACAAGGGACAGGCATTTTGTTGTCTGATTGCTGCTTGGGTGTACAACCTCTGAAGAAAGCAAGTATTTAACTCATTACCAACTGACACAATCATTTCATTCGGAACTTGGGTTTAATTGCCAGAAAACCCTTTGAAGCTCATTCACAAACACTAATTTTTTTCAGCTTCATTCAGATTTCATCTCTTCTTCCTAAGAAAGGTTACCATGAACAGCTTTACACTTAAGAGAAAGAGTAAAGCCAGAAAAGGGCTGCAAAAATAGCTGCAGAAACCGATTCAGACGTGCTGTTTGCTCTTCCTAGTCCAAAAGTTTCATTTTGGCTTTATGCTTATTTGACTGCAGATCTGCCCTCAGAAGCAGACGTGTTCCAGATCAAAGCTTTATCAGCCTGAGAATGCCTTCCATGGTAACAGAACTGCTTAAAAAAATCTGCATTGGAACCTTCCTGTTGATTCCAGCAGATGCCAGGAAGGAGGAGGCATGGACAGTTATGTCAGCAGAAGAATCTATGTCACTCAAGACATGCAGAAGGAATCAATAACCACACAAAACTGGACGTGCTCAGGTGTAATAGGCTGCTCACAAAAAGAAAAAGTAGTTGGAATTGATGGCAGGATGTAAGGAAAGGCTTTGATCCTGTGCAATCCGAGCTCTCCAGCGCCTGACGCTTTGATTCCCCAGCCCAGGCAGGAAGGAACATGCCATGATTAAAGAGGTGATGCAGAACTGGCCTCACCTTACGACAGGGACTCATGACATGCATCTAAGCAGACTATGATTAAAGACAAAATGAAGCTCAGCTCTCTGATGAGGCCTAATGGCCTCAGACTCCAGCTCTGGCCCAGCTCCCAGCACTCAGAAATCTCTATTTCCTGCAAACATTAACCTCTCAGCTTCCTATGGAAGGAAGGAACCTTTCCCTCCTTCTCTAGAGGTGCCCTTCAGCTGTCAGGCAGCCTATTCCCTCTCCTCCCTCTCTCCAGAAGCTATTCTATGTGACATAAAAATCCAAGGCTTGCATTGGGTCTTGATACAGTTTTCAGAAGAATGAAAACTTCACCTAAACCTTGCCACACAGCCAGATACACAAGGAAGACCCTCCTCTCAAAATCTATTGTAATTCATGCAAACACCTTCTCAGCACCCTTAGAGTCTGGCAATTCCTGCCCTGGAAGGCTGCTGTCCTGCAGGATGCTGCTATAAACTCTGTACCAGATGAATGACCCTCTGAAACAAAAACATCACCTCCTTGTTTGCACAGGGTGATGAAACACTGACAAGCAAGGGCAGAAACAGCTCACCAAGATGCAACTCCCCTGCACATCTCCCACGGAGAAAAGCATCCTCAGAAGACAAAAATCAGAAGTTATGGGAACGGTGACAGAGCTTCCCCCAGCAAAGTTCCTTCACATGTTCTCTCAGCCCCAAAAAACATCACAATACTGCTGACAAGGTGTCAACATTAATATTGCTTTGTGCTGGAAAGTGAACTTTACTGTTTTAAATATTCAAGTTAAGTTAATTCCCCTTGTCAGTCAAGTTTTGTTCCCAACGAAATTACTTTAGCAGAACTGCACCTAAGAATAAATGAAATATCTAAGTGGGTTAAATTCTGCTACCACTGCTTACTTCCAGCTCAGTAAGTCATGCTGGAGTTGCCACAGTTTCTGAGACTGACAGAGCTTGTCAGACTCTGTCTGCACAGATGACACAGAGAAGCAAAGCCCTAACCTTAAAAAAAATTTAAATCTGATCCAAACTACGTACAAAACACTCAACTGCCCTGAGAGGATCCAACACCCAGTTCTGTGGCCGTGCAAACACTGGAGAGACCAGACAGGGATGGGGAAGAAACCACCACCACCAGGTGATCCTCTCTGAAAAGCTGCCACAAGAATGCCATGAAGGTACACAGACAGAACTGAACAACTAAAGGTCCACATACAGCAGGAAATGCCAAAGACTCTCTCAACAGTCCTTGACATTTTTTAGAACTTGAAACCCAATTTATACACTATTAAGTGATATGTTACCTCCATTGCATTTTAAAGCAGCCAACACACATACACAATGCTAAGCTGCTAATGTGCTACTAGCATCTATTTTCTTTCATCTGTTTCTAAAAAAACCCAGAATCTCTTGGAGAAATTTGACTTTTTTTTTCCCTGATTAATAATCCCTTGCTTATTGTGCATATTAGGGTGGAAATTCATTCTGGTTCTGCTGCTTAGCAGAGGCCCTTTCTGTCCCTGGAGTCACATGCAAGTCCTAGAAACAGAAACATCAGACTGTGTTTTCCCTGTACGAATTACTCCAGGAAATATAAACCAAGAGCCAGAGAGAGGTGTTTGGAGTCTTTACCCAGGTTGACTCCCACACCAAAGCTCTCTCATTTTTGGCCAAACTGGCCACCCTAGCCCGTGTGGGCTCAGGCAGCAGGGACAGATCTGTCTCCTGGGAGTGCTGCAAGACCTCCTGCTTACCTGGGCATGTGTCCTGAGCTTCTTCCCATGGGATTGTTGACTGGGGATGATGTTGGGCTGCAAACACAGGCAGCCTGCAGGTTCTGAGGACTGGATGTTTGTCCCACTTGTACAAAACGCTGCCTGGACACGTAACACACAGGTGAGTATGTTCACCCGACAGGGACAGACACTGTGCTCTGAGGATGGATATCTCCTGCCTGGCAGGCTTTGCTAACCTTTCTGCTCAGAGGATGGATGTCTCCTGCCTGGCAGGCTTTGCTAACCTAACCATTCCTAAACAGTTGTGGCACAGAAGTTACCTCACCCTGGAGTTAAAGACGACTCAAGATGTGCTCAGCGCCAGAGGGCACATAAGAAACAGGAAAATTTGGTTCTCAACAGAAATCTGAACTTTTTGAGACTTAAGAACTTGTTAAAGGGCTCTTAGAACTGCAAGGACCAACCCCATAAATTGCTAATTAACCAACAAATTCTATTACAGTGTTTATTTCCTGAGGGTAAGAAAATGCATAGGAGAAAGATGAAATGTTTATTATGTCATGAAGCCAATGCTGAACTGCATTATGTGGGTGCACACGAGCAGCACTTTGTAGGAACAGGGTCTTGGTAAGGGCTCTATATTTCTTCTGTATGCACTGGCACTAGCCTATTCTGATCTGAAAACACCATAAATCCTGAGCATTGCTGTTTCTACTAGATATGTTCTCTCTACCAGCCTATTAAATTCCCCTCTAGCCATAACTGTGCCGTGGACATGAATCAGGGCAGACAGGGCCCTGCATCATTCTGGCAAAGTTAACAGAAAGTTTCTACATGCCTGGACACCTGAAACCAGGGCAAAAGGTTCTCACTTACTGGAATGAGATTAGCTAGGGAAATAGATGTTTCCCAGTACAATCCATTTGCCCTCAGATGAAGACAGAGCTTTCTGAAGAGCACCAATACTGCACTTTTCAGGGCTCCTGTGTCCACTGATGCCAGTGTTTTACAGAGACCAACTTTATGTTCTCAAATGGATCAAAGGATGATTTTCAAAAACTATGCTGCAAGGATACTGAGGTCCCAGATTTTCAGCCTTCCTAAACCACGTTTTAAAGCATGTCCAAAGCAACACCACAGCCAATAATACCTGAAGAGCACTCTGCAAGGGCAACAGAATAAACCAGGGCCCACAGCAGGGCTTAGGGTCAAAGACCTCTCAAAGCCACAGCACAGTGAGTTCCAGGGAAGGACAGATGATAAAAACTCAGAATATTCCACTGACTGTAACTGCACGTGTTCCTAAATTTAGGCATCTGCTAATGGGCTTACTAAAAAGGGAAACTCATCTGCATTTGACGAATAGCAGAGCACGTTTTGGGGGGATTAGTGGAGTTTGCATCTGTGCAGCTGAGAGGATTTAAAAGCTCAGCGTGTTTTATATCATAAAGCCAAATCTATGTCACCTAAAGCAAACATGAAAAGCCCTTAACTATTTTGAAAACTATTTTGCCACAAACTGTCAGGCTGCAATGCTAATTAGTCATAAACATAGAGCTTTTACTTTTATACAAAACTGAGCAGTCGCACCAAAAGTAAAGTTCACATGAGGAAACAGAAACTAGCTCTTTTCTACAGTCACCCAACTCCAAGCACCAAAAATAGGCTCCCTCTTTCAGTAATCACATGAAATGAGATTTTCTCTGCTCACCAGGCTGCACTGAGCTCCCTCAGATTAGTTCGACTTCAACAATTTTCATTCAGCCCTCCGAGGAATTTGGTTTGGGCCACTTTTTCCCAAACACAGATTCTGGGGAGCAGTAGCTCCCTCACTCAGGGCAGCCCTTCCACCTTCCACCAGTGCCTCCAGCATCATTGTGAGCTGGTTCAGCCTTCCACAGAGAAACCTCCACTGGCTGCTCAGCACACACCACTCTGCTACGTGAGCCTGTGCCTGGCACTGCTTCGAGCCAAAAAGCACTTTTCAAACACTTGCAGACGCAATTGTACATGCCTGGAGCTAGTTCACACTTTCAAGAGTTTTCCTGAGCTCCCCCAAGAGACAGAGATGAGCTTCAGTTTGAAATGAAACCCGAAGAAAGGTGAGGAAGGACAGGGCTCTTTGAAGAAGAGCTGGTGTGTCCTTCAGTTAAAGCATCTTCCATCCCATTTGCCACTGCTCTTTCCATGCTCAACGTACTGCACACAGACCCAAGCAGCAGCAGGAGTAAGTGCATTTTCCAGGTTTGCAGCCTTTGATACCAAGCAGATGATTTGGGCTGATGTTACCAGCAATGACAAACTGAGACTATCAAGATGTCAGGAACTCTCCTTGAAACAGCAAGAAAAATTACAGTCAATTCAATCAAATCAAATTCTCAGGTTTAACAGACGTTTGGGTAAATGCTGTAAGATGATACTTCATTTTGGAAATGGGATAGTAAGTTACTCTCCAGTCTGGCTTTACACAATCTCCATAAGCAGAACTGTGTGTGCATGTTCACGACGCATTCTCAGTACTTTTTGCCTGTTTCTCCTGACATCTCCAGTCCTTCCTTTGGCCTATTTCCTAACAACCCATCAGGCACACGGAGTGTGCAAAGCTGTGCAGCGCTGAGTAAGTTACTCAGACACCAAAGTATCTCCACGTTCAAAAAAGTGGCTAGACTTCAACACAAAGAGCCATTCCCAAGGAGCCTGTGCCCCAGACAAAGAGGAGAAAGGAGAAAAGGCTGAAACTTAGAAGCCAAACCATCCCCAACTGTGAGCACAGCCCTGACCCTCCTGAGGAGGAGGATGGATGCACTGAAACTCAGACTGTGGGTATTTTTCTCCTGTTGCTGCCCATAGCACCCACTCCATTTTTAAGGGACATGTACAGGAGGTCTGTTATATACCAATGTAAATACATACTAATGCAGTAGTGATTAGGGATAGTTATTTAATTAGGTATTTCATAATTACCATGATATTCCAATATTTAAGAAGCTTTTGCTACCCACATTTTCAACCTGCAATTTGGAACAGGATAGAGTAGACACAAGTGGAACATTCCCACAATTTCTACAACAAAACCATTTTTCTAATCAGTTAAAATTCACTGAGGCGAAAGTATTCATACAAGTGTTTAGCCTATGCATAGATGGGATTAATTATTTGGATGAAAATTCAAAAACTTTTAGAAAGATCATTACTCTTTCTGTGAAATTAAATACCAAACTGTTCTCTTAATAAATGGAAGTCTTCAGGAAAAGCCAATGAGAAACTATTGAATGAGAATTTAGATGAGCTTTGAGAATTGTGTCTTCAAGCCAGGAAAGCAGTTTGCATTGCTAAGAGCCACCAGCACTCCCCAGCTCCTTGCAGCCTGCAAAACCAACTGGCAACTCAGAAGAAGTAGCTCCCACCACACCAGGGAACACATCAGCTGGGTTTGGTGGGTACTGAGTGCAATCACCCACTCTGCACCTTGCAGAAATTAAAGTCAGCTATTAAAACAAGGATTGAAAGCATTTTCCATAAGTTTGATTTTTCTATTCATGTTTCTTTTTAAGAGCACATAAAGCGACTCGTGAAGCTCTGGTCCCCCACACTGAGAAACGTGGAGATGCTGCTGACACATCAGCTTACTAATTAGCACGTGCTCTCCTCTTGGAATGATGCTCTGCTTCTCTTTAACTGTCTCTGTCCTTGGAAATGTCTCTATAGCTCTGTGATATTCTGGACGTGCAGCTAAAACCTCGATCAGATTTATCACCTGTGAAGCCAATTAATGACAACAGCCTTTCCAAAGAGTATTACTGTTAATTTGTATTACTCCAGCCTAACTCTGACTCAAAAATTTTACTTGATGGACATCAAATTTGGAAAGTTGATACCTACTGTGGGAAAGTTTCACACTGTTGTAAGGGTTTGACATGATAATAAGTAAGCTAAGCTCCACTAAGCTACAAGGTATGTTGTTACTTTCCTGTACAATTTGGAACAATAAGTTTCCTTCCCAAAAGCAGAAAAGCTGTTTTTATTGTCCTTCAGGCATGTCAGTGAGAAGTTCCCCATTTCCTCCCCAGCCCTGAATATGTTACTAGGATCCATATTCTTCATGTGCTACAGAAACAACATCCCACAGTTCCCCCAGCCACTCTTCAGACTATGCTTTACAGTCACAATATTTGTTTATGCAGCTCCTTTTCCTCCCACCTGCACTTCAATCCTCCACCTGAAAGCTTCTCTCCTCACAAACACTGCTCTGCCACAGTTTAGGCAGATTTCTCACAGTTCTTTCCCTTGATCCTCTTGTCAGCTTTCCAGTCTCCTGTGGAATGATGCTTGTTTTCTCCTGGAGAGATCAGGACCTTATTTTGGTACTTTTACTTGCTTTGTACACCACTCAAAAACATGTTGGCTATAATTTATCTGGAAAGGGTCAGAGGAGATTTCACAAAAACAATACAGGAAGACAATAAATCCTTTTCTCCCAGTACAAAGGGATCCTCAGCCTACTCCAGCTTATGGAAATCATCTTAGGTCAAAGAGAAGCAAAACCTCAGTGTGTAAATTAAGGCTTCTCTTCCCCTTCAGGCTCTGCCTCCTGCTTCAACTGCTGCATCCCCCGAAGGAACCAACAGAGAAAAAACTCTGGTGGGACTGTTTAAAGCTCTTTTGCAGGTTCCTGCCATCTACAGCTCCTCCTTCCAGAACAGGAGTGCCTGAATCTCCACAGACCTGTGTGGACAAGGACAGGTGCAGTATGATCCCAGGATCCCAGTTCTGCCCAACCTGCCAGATCACCTTGTCTTCACACACAGACAGAACTTTCATGATCCCATCCTGAAAACAGTGCAGCTTGTTAAAACACTCTGCCAAATCCCACAACACGCTGAACAAGACTCAGCACTGAATAAAAAGCAGTGTTAAGAGCACTGGGATGCTTTTATAGGACCAGCTATCGATTGTGCTTACTGGCACAAAGTTTTTTGGGTTTTAATTTATTACTTGTGCTCTCTCACAAGATACGAAATGATCCATATTTTACTACCTGCTTACATTTTTGCATAGCCATCACTCTGGCTAGCAAACAGCTCTCCAGAAGGTACTGGCCAGCTAAAAGAGCCTGCCAACCTCAGCAGAGTGAAGTTCCCCTCCACGGGAGGCTGTGCCACAAATACAGGCCAGCGTGGCAGAGGGGTGGACACAGCAGCTGATGCAGACAGATAACCTATTGCCTCTTCCAAAGCACCTTGAGGGTGATTTGAGGTGCTCTGATAGCTCAGTATCCTCCTCCAGGGCCCAGCAGCAGTGAGCACAGCAGCATCAGGTCCTGACACAAGCAGCCTCAGACAAGAGCACTGACTGGCACGAGAGCAACTTGTGTAACTAAATTTGCTGAGCTGCACTCAGTTCTAATCACTTCAGCCATAATCCATCCGCAATAACAAATACCAGTTTAGTGCTACACCAGAACATTTCCACTTCCACACGCAAAGCTGAATTACTCATTAGCTGCAGCATTATTAAATCCTCACTGCTCAGGGACTTGATCAGGAATGTGGTTGGCAAATGCTCTAAGGAACAACAGATTCCAACGCTCTCTTAGAGACTCGAGTATCAGGACAGATGCTCTTAGCTTCTCTCCATCAAACATAGATGCTAGCTACTTTATACAGCTCAGCTGTACTTGTGCTCCTAATGACACCCACTGGGAGCTGGAAAGGCACAGCCTCCTCCAGTACTCCCTGCAGCAAATAGAGACATTGATTTTCCAGTTCAGCCAACAGCAGCAGGTTGCCTCAGTTTCTTGTCCATTTTAATCTGCAGCAAAACATTTGCATCTTTACAGTTAACCTCATCACTCCGTGCTATTAAATACTGCTTTTCATTTTTGACAGAAAGCTTTGTGTTTCTCTAACACTTAGCTTGTGGCTCTTTAGTGGTACAAGTATCACCTATTAGGTGCTCAGGTAAAGAAAAAGGTTCTTCTTTCTGTTCCAGATCTATATCCTAAACCTGCAGGTATGTTTGGCATGGGAGTCCCACACTGTAAGGCATCAGAACACATAAATGTCATCAGCCTCCAGCAGGAGACAAAGCCCTTCAAAAACAAAGCCCACAGTTCTGCTGAACTGGTCAAGAATTACCATTAGGGCAGCAAATTTACACCCTTTAAATAAATAATGCCTTTAATAGGGTTTAGAAGAGGGATTTTTATTTAATTTAGATTTTTCTTGCTCCTGTTATTCTCCTGTTATTTATGTCGAAAAACTAGCCTGGGACCAGAGACAGAGGAGAAATGCTGAAGGCACAAATGAAATGCAGTAACTGAAATGCAAGAGCCTCAAGCACAGTGCACTGGTACCTGCCCAAGAGCTCATTTCTCAACCTGTTGGGCCCTGCAAGGCTGTCAACCCAAAATTTAGTATCTTGAGAAAAATCCAAGAATACCTGCCACACTCAATGATATTTTCAGCTGAGACAATGTGCAATTATCCATTTTTTGTGAATGCTATGTTTGTTCAAAGTATTGTCAGCTGAAATTTACAGAAGATCAAAAGAAATAACAAAAAACCCAAACAAAACTCCAGAAAGTTGACCATCAGCCCAGAGAATTTACAAAATGAAAAGCAGGTTGTGAGTAGAGGAGGTTATAAATTTTACGGTGTTCTTTTTATTTCACACACTGAAGAATAACCTTAGCCAGATTCCTTGAGTGCAAGGGACAGCAACTCTGATTCTGCACCTGAGTGGTGTGCACTCAGAACACAACGGTGCACTCCCCACCTTCCCTTCTGAAAACACCTCCCTAGTTATTATACATGCATTTCCATACTTCTCAGCACCTAAAGCTGAACGTTTCGACAACTTCCCATCCCTAGGAGCACACACATTTTCTGCTGCTCTTTTCAGACTACACCGTGGGAGTAATGCCTTGAGCACACTGCAAACAGACAGTTTTACTTAATAAAGACCACAAGATATAAATAGCCTTGTACTCTACTCCAGCAGAGCTTCACCCAGGGCTCTCTGGTCAGAAGAAGAAACACTTGTGAGACATGATAGATTTAAGACTTGTCCCTTCCCAAACCAGTACTTACTCCAAAGAGATTAACACTCCATAGTAACAGATGTGAGACTGAGCTTGCAGAAATGCCTCTGAGAACTGAGCAGCTCAGGAAATGCTTCCATTCTCTCCCCACCTGCCTTTGGGTTTTTGCCTTTTTGATTTTTAATAACAATTCACAACTCCAGACAGGTCAACAACTTATTGAAGAGGGCTCTGCTTCAGAAAAGTTCTCAGCACGTACTGTGTTCCATCTTTATTACACTGGTACTGACATTTAACACTCAATAAATCTGCAGCCCTTCAGTGGAGCTCTGCCTCACAGTTAAACTCACACTTCTCCTTTTCCTGTGACACTTGAGGCTTTCCAGGGATCAGGAATTGGTTCCATATCTGGCACTTAATTACCATGCAAGCCACTTGCTTACACTCCTTCCTGCTGGCAAGATGAATCAAGACGAAAGGGCCGAAAATTTCCTAAGCATCTTTCACAGAATTGGTCAACAAAGTATCAGGGACAATAACTAATTGTTTCATAAATGACATAACTTGTCCTTCATTAAAGCAGAAGGATGGATTGTCTTCAGGAGAGAACATTCTGTCAGCGACTCATGCACGGCCTTGGCAAGTAAACCAAAGACAGCACTCCAAATTCTAGTTTTGTGCCAGATTCTCCACAGCTTTCTGGCTGAAAGAGCCATTTGCTCTGGTGCAACGTGATGTGGGATATGGTCACCCGTGGCCAGGGCTGACAGGAGGCAATGGTCTCAAGTTGTGCCACAGGAGGTTCAGGCTGGATATGAGGAAAAATTCCTCCACTGAAAGAGTGGTCAAGCACTGCAACAGACTCAGAGAAGTGGTGGAGTTACCATCCCCAAAAGTGTCCAAAAACCAAGTGGATGTGGCACTCTGTGGCACGGTTTAGTGGGCATGGTGGTATTTGGTCAAAGGTTGGACGTGATGATCCTGGAGGTTTGTTCCAGCCTCAGTGATGCTGTGATTCACAAATTCTGATGGCTCCAACAGAGCAGCAGCTGTCTCACAGCATTCCAGCCTGAAGGGTGAGACAAGGAAGCACCTGGCCCAAGGTGCAGGATGCAGCACTGGAGCTGCCTAAGCCTTTAATAATGTATTTTTGATAGCAGTACTAAAAGGATTCCACGAGGGACACCGAGTCTGTAGGCAAAACAACATTTCACCTTGCACTCTTTGTTCTTCGTATCCATGGTGTACTCAACAGCTTCAGATTTCTCTCCAGGGTTCTACACAATATGCTGTTTGCTTGGAATAGATACATTGGGGAAAAAAGTTGTCGCTGCATGAGTCACTCAGAATCACCTACTGTTCACAGCTCCAAACAGGCAGCATGAGGTGCCATCAAAGGCCTGCACTCGCTTCATTGCAAGGACAGAACTTACCCTTAAGCACAAGAGAAGGTGCTAAACTACTGTCATGACATACTATTAATAAAGTGGACTATTCATTCTAATTACCTTTAACTGCACCTCATAGAAGCAATAATCAGGGGATTTATCAGCAGGACAAAATAATTTGCAATCAAAACCCTTCCATGGGTTAGTTTCTCTGCAGTACACCCCCCAGACTGACACTCTGGCCTGTGCTAATTACTCAACTGAAGCAAACAAACGGATGTTCAGTGACACAGAGTCCCCAGGGATGAGAACATTCTTACCTGACAGATCCATCTGCCTACCATTCCAGGAGATCCCTAATGCCAAGACACACTTTATAAAGGAGTAAACGCTGGGTATGTTCAAGCAATCAAAAAGTTTCCCTGTAAAGACTCACACTAGAATTTCACCCACACACCTGGACAGTTTGGATTTCCCTCGACAGGGTCACAGCAGAGTGCAGAATCTCATCTGCACACCCAGTGTTCTGAGGCACACTCCACACACAAATACAGAATCCCTCTGTTTTCTCAGTTTATAAACTGTTACAGTTTGGATTGACTTTTCTGATTTGACTTCCCTCCCCAAGGACTACACAGAAGACTCAAACCTTCAGGCTAGAGATACATTGCTCCTGTTTTCCATTTCTCAATGCTAAGTCTCTGATTAGTTTGGTTCTATTCAAAGTGTGAACATGAAACACAGAGACTGTTTAATCCACCACAAAAAGCAATCCATTAATACTCCTCAAGTGAAAGCCACATCAGTGAAGTTTCTTTTTCAACAAAACATTTGAAGCAGTCTGATATATTAGCTGCTATTCCACCTGTAACCAGAGCCTGCCAGAAAACCTCCAACAAAATGTTTACGATTACAAGCCCCGAGAAACAGCTAAGACTTCTGCTGAAAGATACTCAGTCATGACCCTCCATCAGGGATGAGTCCTGAACTCCAGAAGTTAAATTTTCATCAGTGCCGAAACTCCATCAGGGATGAATCCTGAGCTTCAGAAGTTAAATTTTCATCAGTGCCGAAAAGATATTTAAACCCTCAAGTGAAAGAATTGAAAGAGAAAGATCCAAAATGCCAAGTCAGATCCCACGCAAGCACCACAATGACTGACTGGTTATTACTGGAGAATCAACATGTTCCCAAGCCCCTTCTGAATGATAAATGGTAAAAACTCTTTCAAAGTGATCAAATGAAAAACTCTACAATCCCCAAAGCTTCTGGTAATGACAAAATCAACCTCTGCATGGCTCTGCTGGTGGCAGCAGCAGCATTAAGAGGGAGGTGTGTTAGCAGAGGCCTCTACATCCATTGAAAAATAACGTTTAGCTCAGTGAAATAAATCTCTCCTTAATCAGCAATGCATTAAAAGCTAAATTACAGCCAGAGGATGTAATGAAGAGACATAACTCTCTGAATCAGAATCAAAACTAACAAAACAAAATTGAGTTATAATTGCTTGAGGAGAGGGAACTATCTAACTTGATGAGATCATTACAAAAGGCAAATCCACAACAGCTTCACGGAGCTCTTGTTCAGAGCCCTAATTGCAAATTTTCCAAGGACCCAGAGCAGAATTTCTGCTAATTTAAGGACAACACAAAATCTAACCCCACAAGATCAGATTTCATAGAGTAGCTTAACTTTCAAGCTATCACCTACTCTCCAAAGTCCTGAAAACAGAGCACTCATGAGCAGCACAGACCAGTTTAGGACGTCTGTTAAACAGCAGCACATTTCCTCCCTCCCAGGAGAAGCAACAAGGCTCTGCACGTCCTCAGATGTCATTTTAAAGATCCAACCTAGCTATTTTATGGAATTGTGAGGGCAAGGAAGCTCCAAGAAAACTATAGTTTGTATTAAGTAAACACATCTGCTTTGATAAACGCAGCCCAAGTGAATCAGTTCCTGCACTCAGTTCCTCTGATATTTGACTGTTCTCCTTCCAAGGGATCTGCAATCTTGGGAGATGGAAACAGAAAGCAATTCTGAACATCTTTCTGCCATTTCCACTCAGTATGAACAGCACAGAGACATCCATATGGGCTAACCTGGGCCCACCTACAGAGCAGAAGGGAGAACAGACACTCAAAACACTTTCTATGATAAAGCAGCTACTTCTGGAGAGACAGGGACTCTCACATTTGTAGCTTTTCTTTCTCTGCAAAAACACCTATTGCTTTCATTACTGGTTTTTCTTTTCTTATCTAGAATCACTTTTCCTACCAAAAATGTCTAGGCCAGAGCTTCCCAAACAAAAAGGGCAAGCATCCTCTCCCATCTGTGAAAGTGACAGTATGGGAACAAACCCCTAACAATGTGAATTAAACTTCTAGATTTTCTTGATAAATAAAAAAAGCACAAGAAAAGTGTCCGCGAGCTGAAATGGAAGGGAAAACACTAGACATAAACTACAATGAAAACATAATTACTTCATTTTCTTTTCCCATAACCTCAGCAGGTAATTGATATCACCAATTTAAATGCTTCCAATTGTACATTTTCCTTTCTTTATTACTGCAGTAATCCAAATGAAGGAGTCTGCCTGATTGTAAATAAAACGTATGAAGCCTTGTGTTGTTTTTGTTTTCTGCAAAGAATTGGGAATATCTGTTTGAGTAGCCTGAGGCCTCTGCAAAGCTCTTGTGACTGCTCATTCACCTGGAATGACGAGGCAGTGAGACAGCAGCAGTGCTGAGATTACAGAGCAGAAACTGCAGTGTAATGTCCTGAGGACCCAAGTCAAGGCTCAGTTTTAGGGTCAATGCTCTTTGTGGTTTTTATAAGTGATCTGAATGCAGAAATCCAATGTACATTAAGGAAGTTCCATGATAGGAACTAGGAGGAGCTGCAGACTCCCTGGAGGGGAGAGAGGCCTTACAGAGAGCTGGGTGGGCTGGGAAATCCCTGATCACACGAAATTCAGCAAAGCAAGTGTGGGATTCTGCACCTGGAAGGGGCTAATCCTGGTTCTGTGTACAAACTGGGGAGCAGGGGCTGGAGAGCATGTACCATCCACTGCAGTGTTCATTACACACACTGACAATTCCACAATCAGGCTCACCATGCAATGCAACTTATTACCCAAATTCCACACAGCAAATTTGGATCCTGTGATTAGGCATTTTTAAAAAGAGAGAAAGTAAAAAGAAAATTGGGGATAGAAGCCTGATCTGCTTCTGCTTGGTAATCAACACTTTTTTGACTCCAAGAGTCACATGCCAAAGCTGTAGCTGCAGTCACAGGACTGTATTTTCATGGGCAGAGGGTCTGGCCAGAGAAACACAAGCCCCTCTGTTTCTCAGGCAGTGCTGGTCAGGCACAAACTAAATGCATAGAATGCATCAGTTGTAGGTATTTACAGGACTGAATTCAGAAAGGTAACATTCTAGGCTTGTGCACTGGCCTGAAAGAGGCTAAATAAAATGCATGTGCCTTCACTTTGCCTTCAGTGAGAGAGCCATTGGTGTGGTTTGTTACAGGAGTGAGTTGCAGGGCAGTAGTAACTCTGTTACTCTGCACTTCAGGAGAGGGAAAGGATTAACTACTCCTAACAGTGAGATACTTATCCAAGAGAGCCTCAGTAACAAAGCAAAACAAGCAGAGTAGCACATGATCTCTTCCCAGCTTTGCACAAGACATCCTTCTGAATCTTTCTCAGTGAGCCTCTGCCAAAGGGGGAAAGTGTGACAGGTATTCAAGAGGGTAATTAGCACAAGGCCTGGTTGTGCCTCCCATTCTCCATAAGGTAAAATCCAGGGGCACGTCAGAAAACGAGGTCAGCTGTAATCAGTAAGTGAGGAACTAATCTGCAGTGTATGCTGTAGGTCAGCACAGATTATCTGGACCCGAGTGACCTGCCTGCAGTGACTCCCACCGCGTGGCACGGAGCACAGCGCTGGAGCCGCGCGGAGACCTGGAGCTCCTGCAGATTAATACCAGCACAGGGGGTGGGGGAGAGGCACTCAGCACAGCTCATCACCTCATAAGGAGTGGAACTGACAGCATAACTAAGACAGATTTCCAAGCCAAGTACATCTCACTCAGTTCACGTGTCACTTTGGTATGCTTGACGTCAACGCGAGCAACAGCGACTTGCTTCCGTGCCCTTCTGCCTACAACATCCCCTGGTTCCAAAGATCAGTTTAGCAACAACCTCTTCAAGATGCAAACAGAAACCACCTTGTTTCCCAAGGGAACTCTCCCCTCCTCCTGGAATACAGACCCACTGGCTGAGTTTAACGAACAAATCTCAGTGTGGGAACCCCAAGGCCGTTGTGGAGTGAACAGCTATCACCTTTGAGAAGTGAACCCTGTCCTGCCTCCCTGAACTGGGGACTGCACATGGCCAAAAGGCTGCAGGGAGGGGCAGTCACACAGCTGTGAGTTGGATTTGTATAAACAGCTTTCCATCGAGTGCCACTAAAAACAGCCATAAACCCCAGATCACATTCCTGCAACAGGCCTCAATCCCCACTTTAGGCTTGGTTTGTGTAGAAAAGGGTTTTCTCTCTTAGGCCAACAGAGATGGCTATTGGTTTCTCCATGGAACATGCCAAGCTCTTGATAACCCAGGGACTTTACCATACACACTTTCATGCCAGAACGTGGAATTACTGATCCAAGCTTTCACTCTTTCTCCACTCACCATCTGAAGCAAATCCAACTCCGCTCTGAAAACTCACTCTCGTGGTACGAAAGTCGCTACACTGACCGATTAAGGCCAAAGGCACCAATTGCTGCTGCAGTGCTTAAAGGCACTGGAGCACATGGAGGGTTCCCACCTTACATAAGGGATTTAAAAAACCCAAAACCAAACAAAGAAGGGAAAAATAATCTAAAAGCTACAAGCTAGTCACAACTTCCATTTTGGAAAATAAAAGGCTTTCACAGGAGATAGATTGGGACCCACTCTAGTTGCTGTTTTCGCTCTCAGGAGCACTAATACACTACACAAATACTATAGAATTAATTCCACCCATAGCTTTAAGCCTCCTGCTTCCAGCAAAGCTGATTGCACAAAGACAGTTTTGCTTGCTTGGAAAGCAGTCAGACACAGCAGAAATGGGATTTTTGGTCTACAGAAATATTACAACCTTATCCAAGAACCTGCACTGCTCGGTGCTCTCTATAAAACAGCCTTCCAAATCCACCACCAATGTTATCTCTGTGCTGTTAGAGGATGATTTAACCTCGGTAATAATGCCTTCACTTGGCTCTGAAAGATCATTAATGAAAGCAGTTACTGCAACATCACCCTCAGAAACACCATTAAAACATATCTCTGCATTGATTCATGCATAAGGTTGACACTGCAACTCTTATTCCCACCGTGTGCTGCTTTGCTCATCAACATTTCTTAGTAGCATTTAGAAACTTACTTGCTTAACATCTGCCTGAGAGGGTACACAACCACTTTTTATTCACTTCTCGTTACAGCCCAAACTTCTAACTACATGGTATGATTTTGTGCCCTTTTCCAACCATCAGAGACAGGTTCCTTACCTTAGCCTGTTTTCTATTTCTGGGATGTACATTTAAAATGGCTGATTCACTATCAGTGCCAACATGCTGACATCCCACAATTTATTTTTTCCCATGAAAAGCAGCACTTTGTCCCTCGTGTTTATGCAACTAAGCAAGTTTTTTTGTTAAGCAGAATTTTCGTTCCTTCCTATTTCTCACAGAAATCTATTCTAAGTTACCCAGCACAGCAATTCTATTTCAGTTGATGCTGCTGAAACAGAGACCACCAGACCAAGCCATGCCAGGCCCAGAGTGACCGAGGAACAGTTAGCACTGCAGTGCTGGCTGAGGCCCTCCCAGACTGGGGAAAACATTGCTCTCTAAAACCCTTACATGCATGGATACAGCCATGCCTTAATGATCTCCACTCTGGTTAAACACAACTCCAATCATCTCTGTTATCAGAACTGCTTTTTAGACCATTTCTGCTTGCTGAAATCCCCAGTCTTGGAGTACTCAGTATCTCCACAGTGACACTAAGCTATGCTGTGAGGAGCTGGACTGCTGCTCATAGCTGAAGAGTGTTACTGGGTGACCATCTGAGATCAGTTTTCTTTGATACAATCACTGGGCTAAGGCATCTGAGCCACAACTTGCAAGTCAGATGAGCCCATCTCCCAGTTACCCCAGCGCTGTGTCAGAGCTGACCTTCTGACAGGGATTCAGCTATGCTGCTTTCCTTAATCCTGAGCCACTGTAATCACATTACTGAGATGGGAGTGCCTAATGAGCTCTGGAAATGGTGCAGAACTGCAGAAGAGCAGGCTGGCTTGTAACCCCAAGGCCACAGTCCATCAGACCCAGCTATTCTCTGCACAGGAGCCAACCCACCCAACTCAGGGACTGCAGACAGCCTGTGCAAAGCAATGGGCTGGCACCCTCAGGCTCTCTGCAGATTTGCAGCAGCTGTTCCCTAACAGCTGAAGTGCCATCCTGGAATCGTTTGGTCGCGAGCAATGTCAATGGTGCCTACATCCCACACCAGCTCTGCAGCAATCTGAAGCTTACTGTCCACAGGACAGCAAGGCTCCACAGCTGAGCAGCTGCTGCAAACTGGAGTCCCACTCATCCCCTTTCACCCTCTTGGAGAAGCACAGGCACTTGCTTTGAAGATGAACAGTCCCATACAAGCCATCATCACAGCTCATATGCTCAGCATCTACCTTTATTGTATTTCCTTTCCAGATTTTCTCACAAGAATGACAAGAGCCACATCTAGAGAAAAAAAAACCCTGAACTGAAATGGAATAGAGTTTGCTAGTTATTGCAAAAATATGAAGAGAAAGTTAGTCCACACGACCACCACTAAGCTGCATGTGGGTTCTGGGCTGATAGAAGTGTCAGGTGGCAAATAGCTGCCACTTGTTAATGACTTAAATCACCGCTGTAAACTAACAATGCTCCCACATAAGTGTCAAATTATTATTCCATATTATAAACAAAGTCTAAAGGAGTTCCCATCTCAGATGAGAATTCTGTCAGGCAGCTCCATCATGCTGCCTCCAGCAAAGACATTTGAGCTCAGGAAGAAAACCAGTCTGTCTGCAGTGTACCTAATTGGACTTGGTTGGATTGTCACTACTCTGTGCTGACTTCTTCCCACCAACAGCCCTCACTCCACACTGCAGGGTAAGGACACAGTCATTCCTTGGAGCAGGGAGTGTGGTCCCTCTGCATGGGGCAGACTAACTCCAAAACAAGAGGAAAGTAGCCAGTGTAAATGTTATTGCTAAGAAGCTAAAGTGCATTCAGATAAACAGTATTTAGAGCAAAGCTCATCAATCTGCTCTTCTCAGAGAAAACCCTCATAACTATTTCTGTTTCTTTTTAAAAAAGGAATCAATTAAAGCAAGACTTGACAAACTGTGATTAAAAAACTTCACTGGCTTTCTCTGAAACACAGACTTGAGCAAAATTTATTTTCCCATTTATAAAAAGCCTCTGTTTAACAGAGCTGCACAGCCTTACCTGACACAGGCAATACAGCAAACACCAGGAGAGATCCAGGACACAGATACACTGACAAAAATGTTTTGTTCCAGGAGCTCTTTGATTAAGCAAAAATACACTGACCCAATGTGATTTAAGGCCTGCTGCAATTGAGAGGATGATCTCTTCAGACAGCAATCTGTAGTTTTGCTCTCCCAGCTATGCTGTGGCAGGCATGGCTGGCTGCACCTTACAGAGCTGAACCAGGTAGCTCACTGGAAAGAGGCAATTCAAACTGGCCAGCAGGGTGGATGCTGCTGACTCCACCTCAATTAGGTGTAATTATTTCAGCTCCTGGCAGCACAGTTTGAAGACACAGACCCCAACCAAGCTCAGCAGTCTCCTCTGCTCCGAGGTTTTATGGGATGTGCACGTTCTGGTGTCTCAAGGCAAGTTCCTCCTGCAATGTGCTGCCTGTGGGAAGCTGGCTGCTACCCATGGATGGCAGATGGCATCATCAAAGCAGCACAGCTGTACTGTAACTAACTCCTCACTCAGTGAGTTACTGCCTCTGCTAATGGAGCCACTGGCTCGGAAACGAAAACAGCAGAGTGCAAAGGAAGGGGAAAGACAACTGGGCAGAGCTGGGGGGACTGGACTGGACTGCCTCATCCTCTCTGCTGCACATCCCTGGGCAAATCTGCCAACTGCTAAGTGCCCCGAGACTGAGAAGTAACTGCACTGCAACCATTCTGATGGTTAACCAGACATCAAACTCACCACAAGTGAATGTTCTCATTCAGCTTCTTCACAGAAGGGCGACAAAAGCAGTGCCTTTACTTTATGATATTGTTTTAGCATTTAAGTTCAGTGGTACTATATAACTGCTGTCCTTACACTGACCCCAAATCCCCCACACCTGCATTATACTCCCATTTCATGCCCAAAGGAATATTCCAGCAGTTCTTCACATCTGCTGGCTAAGGGCAGAAAGTTCTGCTGCTCATGATGTTCCACACAGGAGCTCTCTAACCTCACCTTGCAGTTTGTCTTACACAAGCCTTTCCAAGTTTAATCCAAATCAGGCTTTACCCTGCAAATTCTGCATCAAACTCAGTGTTTCCACTATGGCAATCTTCAACAAATGACTTCAAGTCTCTGGCACTGAGAGGCACTGATACCCGTGGTGTCTAGGCCCTTGGTAGTCTATGACAGTGGCCCAGAAAACAAAAATACTTGACAAAAATCAACCTTGATATGGTAGCTTCACCCGAAGAGAAAAGCCTGACAAACAGCACCTTGCTGTCACTGTTCTTATGCCACAGGCCTGACAGTGTGTATTAGCAGAACAAGCTCAGATGAAAAGCCTGACTTTGATTTGTTTTTCCCTGCTAGCATTCCAAAGCCAATGCCAGCGCTGGAAAGAGAAAACAAACTCAATTCTCTACTGACCAATATTTCTTCAATACAACTGTTCACTAGGTTTTGATCACTGAGTGTTTACACCGGGGACACACGAGCCAGAAACAAAGCAGCACCTCCCTTGGCAGGTCAGACCATTGGCTCTGCCAACAGCCACTCGCTGGGTTCACTCAGACCTGGTGCTAACAGCTCCTGGTTTCTCCTCCTACAAGAAACAACTTGCAGCACGTGCAAATTGTTCAAACCCAGCACTGGTTTTGAAGTCACAGAGGTAAGGATGCAGAACCAGTTTGAGCAAAAATTAACAAAATGACCCAATATTACCAGTTTTCAGTTGGCACAAATCTGGGTGTTCCCACTGCACAGCTGACACCGGCAGTGAGACCCACCAAAACCTCTTCCTAGCAGCCCAAAAAGAGTCCTCTTGGCTTGTAGCATTTCCCTCTAAGTAGGGAGGGAGAGGAAAAAATGTTCATTTCCCGTTACTTTAATGGAAACAAGCTACCTGTTTCTGCTCCTTAGGTTTGCCAAAAAAATGTTCATTTCCAGTTACTTTAATGGAAACAAACTACCTGTTTCTGCTCCTTAGGTTTGCCATTGCCTATCTCTTATTTTCCCATAGTTTCCTTACTGAGAGTTTTCCCCCCTGATTAGTAAGCAACCAAACGCTGACAGATCTGATGTTTCTTAAATGCCATGTTTATAAATATAACTGCAGATACAAATTATTCTTGCCACCTGTCCCTTACAATGCAAGGCTGCCCTTTAAATGTTTATTTTACCTCAAGTTCATCCATGTTCTGGAAGTTAATGAGCCTCCTGAAACTGCTTCATAAATATCTTCCTTTCTGCAGCATTTCTGATCCCTACACAGTGTCTGGGGAGCCTCTATAAAGATCAGTCACACGTAGCAAGAGCCATAACCTTTCAGCAGTCTGTGTGCCCTAAGAGCAGAGTGAGACTCTGCAGCAGCTGCACACAGGGTGAGCGAGCAGGGCCCGAGGGAGGAGGGACAGCTCTGTCCTGCAGCTGGAACACCAGCAGCAATAAGCAGAGGGGCATTGCTTGCCCTGCAGACTGTGTGCCCAGCAGCTCAGCACTGCCCCTGCCCCGTGGGATCTCAGCCACAAAAACATGGAAACCAAGGTGCAAACTCGACTGGCTGTTCTCAGGGGGAACAACTCTGAGATGTTTCTTCACATCTGTTGTCAGACTTCCTCTCATTACAAGACCACCTCAATTTTTCATGTTTCCCTTCCCTACAGGCAGCATTCACCAGCACAAAGCACTGCAGAGTGTGCAGCAGCCCCTGGTGCTCTCGTGTGTGGCTGGACATGACCAGGCAGAGCTCAGCTCTTGCTCTGTGCTTCTCCTGCCATGAGGACCATGTGCTTTGTGAGCTGTGTCTCCCCATCCACAGGAGTCAGAGCTACTAGTACCTACAGCATGATGTAACTGGAAAGGCTGCCAATCCCACAGCCTTCATCCCAATCCCACAGCCTTCACCCCAATCCCACAGCCTTCACCCCAATCCCACAGCCTTCACCCCAATCCCACAGCCTTCACCCCAATCCCACAGCCTTCACCCCAATCCCACAGCCTTCACCCCAATCCCACAGCCTTCACCCCAATCCCACAGCCTTCACCCCAATCCCACAGCCTTCACCCCAATCCCACAGCCTTCACCCCAATCCCACAGCCTTCACCCCAATCCCACAGCCTTCACCCCAATCCCACAGCCTTCACCCCAATCCCACAGCCTTCACCCCAATCCCACAGCCTTCACCCCAATCCCACAGCCTTCACCCCAATCCCACAGCCTTCACCCCAATCCCACAGCCTTCACCCCAATCCCACAGCCTTCACCCCAATCCCACAGCCTTCACCCCAATCCCACAGCCTTCACCCCAATCCCACAGCCTTCACCCCAATCCCACAGCCTTCACCCCAATCCCACAGCCTTCACCCCAATCCCACAGCCTTCACCCCAACTTCCCTCTCCGAGCCCTGGGGCTCTCAGCAGCACACCTCAAGGACTCCGGGCTGCTCCTTAGTTGGGGCTCTACACAAATCAGGTTTCAGAACTGTTTTGCAACAGGAAAGAAGATTAGCAGCAAAAACCAGATGAAGACTGTGTGCAAACCCTCTTTAGGTCAACTAACTTGCCCTCACTTTGCTCAGTTCTGGACCAAAACCATGGAGACAGATTTTGTTTTCAGTTTTATCTGTGCAGTCATATTCCTTTCAACGGTATCACGTGGGAATAATTACCCTAGGATTTGGTTCAGTGCATAAGAATTGAGATTTTTTTCTCCAGTGAAGAGCTGTCAAGGGAAACTAATTGCAAAGAACTGTTGTGATATCATGCTTTTAATGGGAATAATTACATGATTTTAGACTTTTTCGCATTCCAGCTTGGCCAGACAACTGTCACTGATGTTTGCAGAGGGTCCACACAACAGGCACCATTCAGTGGAAATCTCTGGCCTCGACCAAAGCAGAAATGGTAAGAAATAAGACAGGAGAGCAGCTGAGGGCAATGGCACGTTAGTAATCCAATTCTCTGCAAGCAGCATTAGCCCTAAACCGAGCAGCAGGAAGACTAACAATGCAGAAAGCATCTTACCTCTGACACAGGAGCCACATTTTAGCCCTTCCTCAAAACTCACTTCTTCTGAAAGGTAATTTGTTCATGCTCCACAGCTTCACTTATTCTATATTTTTAAAAATCAGCTGCACGATAAAGTCCAAGTTTAGCTTTTTTTATGGTTAACTGAATTATCTCCAGCAACATTCCAATTTCTCTCCGGTTTCCTTCTCTCTCCCATGTCTCTTGTTGGTCCATTTTGTCCTCAGCCTAACTGAACACAGTGAGTCTATCAAAAGGGCTCTCCTGTTTCTGTCTGGAAGGGAAACTGAAGGCCTGAGCCACTGTTAATTCTTGTCAATGCACAGAGGCCAATGAACTTGGCACTGGAATGGGGCACCCAGTAACACTCCTGGGGCTCTGCTGCCACTGACTCCAAATGAAGATCCTTTTCCTTCTGGCAGCTTTGTGTTCACACTATTTCTAACTTCAATATTCTACAGTTTACTGCCCACAGAAGAGTCCAGGTTTAGTGTTTCCTCAGATCTCACTTTGGTTTAGCTTCCTCACATCTCAAGAAACAGGCACAAAAATTAGCTAGGGAACAACATTGTTTTGTCTCTGATCAGAATGTTAAAAGACATTTTACAGAAGGAACACTATGGTCTCAAAAGCACATCAGAAGAAAACTGCTTTTAGTAGTTAAGGACAAAAAACGTTCTTGCTGCACGTCTTAGTTTCTATCATAATATACTAAGAGTTCAAAATCACACAATTCTAGATTTAGCTACTCTGACGACACTGTTGGTGCCACGTTCTCTGCTTGCTCTGCTGATATTCTTACAAAGACAGAGATGTCATCAATTTGCCTAAATTCTGATATACCAGGGCAAAAATTAATGACTCATTTCATCTCATCTGTCTTTGTGAAGTCACAGCAATTCACATGATCTCTAAATCTGATTTACCACTCAGCATTGCTGTCTGGTATAGCTCTCAGAGTTCTGAACACATTTCCTCATGAATATTTTCAAAATTTCATGAAGTTTCTGGGCCCTATTATTCCTCAAATCCCATCTGCTCTGTATCACTTGCATACCATCAGACAGAATTAGATTCCAACAGCTTTATATTAATGCAGCATCACAAATGTTCCTGAAATTGGTGTTACTGACCCTACTCTCTCGGTGAAGTCCAGGGAGAGTTGCATAGCAGAGGGGAATTAATGAATCCTGTTCCCTCCCTGGCCTCCCTTTCTCAACTCCAGGATGTGTGTACAAGTCATCTCCTGGAGCAGATTCCTCAGAAAGCCAAAGCCATTCTTAAATCCTCTGGCATACAGGTCTGAAATAACATGGCTAAAGAGAACTTGTCTGATTTGTCTCTCAAAAAATGTGCTGCTGTTTTCCTTCACTCCCACCCTTGTTTCACACCTAACCTTCTCTTTCCAGTGGCATAAGAGTGAGTGTGTCTCTCTCTGTCACACATGGCATTTTGAGCATACTTTTAAATAATTGAGCAGAAAGGGGAATAGTCCATGGCTTGTCAATTATTGCCAGATTTGAACTCTTTTCTCTTCCTATTCTGAAGATCATCCATACACCTTTCTTAAAAGTGCAAGCAACCACAGAAGGAAAACATTGGCTCCTCTTCAGATCTCAAGTCTGCCCTCTGCAATAAAGTCTTTTTGCAACACTTTAAAGAAAAAACCCAAACCCTTCTATTAAAAAGAGCTGTTCTCTGCCTTTGGAAAGCAGCAGCCACAGAGCCCTGTAATGCTGAACCTCATAACCATGGTGCAGCTCCTGTCAGCACTGTGCCTGCTCTGTCACCAGCCACAGGAACCCAGTGATGGCAGGTCATGCTCTTGACAAAAATGTAAGCAGGGAAACAAAGCACCAACTCTTGGCATTTACACATCGCTTAAGGGACACAAAGCACTTTCATAAACAGGAATTGTGCCCATTTTATGGAGCTGCAAATTGAGAAACAGAACCCATCTGCCCTCTGGGAGGACACATGAGGAGAGGAGAGTATTTCACATAGCCCTTATGATAGCACAGAACCCAACAATGAGCACAGAGCCACAAGGGAATCTGCAGAACACACTGACTGCACTCACATTTACAGCTGCTTTCCAGCTCCTCCGCTTACAATTAAAAGCTGATAATAAGAAATCATTATAAAACTCAGGAAGGAAAGTTTTCGTGTTAAAATAGGGTAATTTTAAGACTCATCTTTTGCCTACAGTATATTCTTAAACCATGGTATTCAACAGGGCTTTTGTCATGCCCACAGCAAGGGTTTTATTTGATCTGCATGTGGGCACTCAGTGCCCTTACTGAGATGAAGAATTAGAACATATTTATCCAAACAGTGCAAAGTAATTTGTGTTCATTTTTGGTAACAGGAGAGTGGTAACAGGTGAGGAAAGAAGTGGATACTGACCTTATTTCGACCTTTTTTTGTTCCCCAAAGCCATGAAAAAAACATTCTTTCAGAAAAATGTGGGGTTGAGCAAGCAACTACAGCATTTGCATAAGTCCCAGCAGCCTACACACTGCAGAGCTACTGT
>NW_008670778.1:180377-198331 GCF_000695815.1 Acanthisitta chloris
TTCACTGAATACTCTCTACAGAACAGCTCAGGAGAAAAGATACATAAAAGAAGTCATTATTCATAGAAATTATGTATATATATACATCCATAGCTAAAAAGAAATGTGAGGAAAAACATGACAAAAACTTCATAATCTTGAAAAATACATTCTATGTCTATGAGTATTAACATTATCTGTATAATATACATGCAATATAGTAATGAGGATTAACATCTGTATAATATACATGCAATATAGTATATGTATTATAAATGCATGGATATATTTATAGATAGACATTCTGTGTGTCCATTGTCTGTTAAATCTAAATGAAATCTGTGCCACATGAGGAGAAGGGACGTGAAACTGCAGCTCAAGAGCAATCATTTCCCAGGCAAAAGCTCAGCAGGTAAAAGACATTAAGCCCCAAGAGGTCTTAGAGAAAAGCTCCAGTACATTTTTTCACACCATCACATCGGATTAACAGTGTGAACAACTGCAAATAGAGAAAAGGTTGCATATGGAAACCAATAATCCATCAAAACACTAAGGAGAGACTAGCAGTGTTAGGGGATGGAGCTGCAGCTCTGGGCATTAACTTGGAAACGCTGCCACCAGTGTCCAGCAACTGGAAACCAGGAGTGACTTGTTTTCCTTGGCACTGTCAAAGACAGGCTCTGTTTTACCTAATGCCATGTAACCCTTTGGGAAACATGCTCCCAGCACCTCTCCAGTGTCTCAAATCCCAGGCAGTGAGCTCCCCAGCAAGGCCAAAGTCTGCCTAATTCAGCAGAAGATTCAATAAATACCATGCACAATTAACAAGATAAACCCACAGATCCCTCAGGTGAGCCTGCCATGTGAATTTACAAATGGTTTGCTAGGATTGATCACAACAACATTATCAGCTTCAACCTCAAAGCACAAATTCAGTTTGCACATAGCAGATTTATTCAGGATGCCAGAGGAGTTTCCTATTCCATTTTGTTCCTGGGCAGTGCCTTGACTGACTCTGTCTGAACTCTCATGAGAACCTCATCCAACTCCACAGATCTCTTAACAACTTCTGAGAGAATCTTTTATCCTTGCAAGTCTCAAGGATCAATTTGAACACAGCTCCAAATTTACACTCCTATCTGGAAAGATTCTTATCTCTTAAACTGTGGACGGGAAAGGGACTCCATCGCCCTTTCCACCCTCCCCAAACCCCCAGCAACCCCAACCTGATCTTCAGTTCATGCCCTTTCCTCAGGAGCTGAGAACCACCAGTCACAATCTCATAGGGAGTTTATCACTAGTCCTCAAATACAGACTGTGAGAGCTTT
The DNA here is from genome assembly GCF_000695815.1 of Acanthisitta chloris. Taxonomy (NCBI): domain Eukaryota; kingdom Metazoa; phylum Chordata; class Aves; order Passeriformes; family Acanthisittidae; genus Acanthisitta; species Acanthisitta chloris. Next base: position 181,685 of record NW_008670778.1, read on the forward strand.
GTGAGTTCTCTGATCTTCAGAAATTTTTATGATGCCTTACAATTACCAAGCAGAGACTCACTTAGTAAATGAGTGAAAAAGTAAGCAGAGTGTCTTTCTGCTAATTACTTACAGAAATTCTGTCCCAAACTTAATGCCATTGGATGTGTGCTACAAGTTTTATAGAAGCTGAATAGGTCAACTACATTCTTTGTACTTCGTGTTGAAATTTTCATGTTCAGGAACTGGAAAAAGTCAAACAGCAATGTCTGGCAAGAAAATATCACCTGTTTCCCACAAAGTTTCTTTTTTGCTTAAGTTCCACTTTGTAATATTTCCAATAAATACACACCCAGGTACAACTGAGCCTCTCCTCCTCCTTTTCCAGGTAACATTGCCACAGGGCAAGGACTGTAAAGCAGGAAATCCAACCTGAAACAGCAGCCTGGACAATGCCAGACTCAGAGCACTGGGAAACAGCCCTCAGACTGCAAAGCACAGGAGCAGTCAGTGCTCACTGCCCTGGATTGGGCTGAGGCTTCGCCAGGAACTGGGTTAGAGTTACATAAACCCTAAGTCAAAAAGGATCTCAGCTCATCCTCTGGTTCAGCTAACACAATTACAGACGCAGCTTTGTCAATACACTGAAAAGATTTGTTCTTTGCAAATGTTCCTGTTGCATTTACAGTCAGAAGGGAATCAGGACAGAGACAAATGATGCCCACTGTGAGGCAAAGGTTCCAGGAGTTTGGGTTCATGCTGACAGACCACGAATGAGGAGGATGTGAACCCTCCTAAACTTACAATGGGGAAAATAAAAGCACATGCTGCTTCCCAAGAGCTGTCAGCAATTACTCTGCTGACTGGAATGCAGAAGTTATCAAACAGAACTGTGCAAAGTTTTCAGTTAAAGCTGATATAAAATTGTAGAATAAGTAGCAGGAACACACTCACTCTTACAAGGTGCATTAGCACATTCACAACACATCTTCTGAGTATTCTTTCTCAGTATGTGAAAGAAACTTCTTTTCTTATCACATGAGTAAATATTCACACGAGACTTTTATAATCATGAATTAACATTCTTGCTCTATCACGTGAGTAAATATTCACACGAGACTTTTATAATCATGAATTAACATTCTTGCTCTCCAGTGCTGGTCACAGCACAGATCCTGTGGCCACAAAGAGATTCAGGTGTAGCATGCCACAAAATCCTGTTCAGTCACTACATTACTACTGATCCTTGCCAAACACAACCACATTTAACCGAATTCTGATCAGTCAGAAGACTTGAGGGGTCTGAATGGAAGAGTGAGAACACAGGACTGAGAGAAGAGCCAGCAGCTAACCACAGCACACCAGTGAGTTCCATCAGGTTAGCATTTAAGGACTCAGCATTCTCTCATGAAAACAAGCAGAAATTGTACAGGTGGGGATTTCAGGCAGAGGTCAAGGACTTGAAAACTCTATGGCAGCTTTTAAAAGTCTATGGCAGAACACAGATGCAAACCTGAACACAGTCCTTCTGTCATCTCTCGAACCAATCTTTGGGGCTCTGCTTTTGGGTCTTTGAAATTCTTCAGAGGAAAGGATGAAAAAAGAGAATTGCCAGGATACCTCTGAGAAAAACAGAATTACATGTAAGGCAGCTGTGGGAGTATTAGCAAATCCTGAGAGTAAAGATAAAACAAGAAAAGTACACATTACTTTAAGCCTTGGAAAAGTCTGGATTTAACTCAAAGGAAAGCAGGCTGAGGGTTCCGAGGCACTGCCATGAAATGCTACACTAACTGAACTACAAGGCCATGAAAATTGGTTTCTGTTCACACCAAATCACACCGAACAAACATTTCACCATGGGATGAAGTTCAGCTGCTCCATCTGCAAAGCAATGCCATTTTTTGGCATTATGTATGTACTTTGTCTACTTAATTTTAACACACTGTCAGCACCCTGAGAGCTAGCAGGAAAGGAGAGCATCACCTGGAAATAACTAATGTGCTCAGAACACTGAGTGAAATCATCTTCTGAGAAGAGCAAAGCTTTGACTGCATTTTCATTTCCATATGCCTCTGTTTGTTTTCACAAATCTGGTTATTTCTCCATCCTGTAACTGACTATGACCTGCAATTTCAGCCACAGACACATTCCAGCTATAAGATACAGCTAATTAGTGGCAAACTATTCCAATGCTCCAAAGGAAAACAAGAGATCCATTAATAGTAAATAACCATGTTGGTAAGAAAACAACCCCAAATCTTCAGATGAAAAAGATAAGAGAGTAAACTCTTTCAGAACTGAGCAAACCTGTTTCTCAGCCCCCACAAGGTGAAAGGAAGCAGCAGGTCCCAGGATTCCTGGGGAAGGTGAGATGCTCATGGAGTTAGGGATGGAGCCTCAGCTGGGGCATGTTCAGCACAGTCACAGCTGAGCTCCACGAGTCCTTCCATGGTTTACTGCAGCCTGTAGGATCAAGCCATTTGAATTTACTCTCAGATTTTAGCCCAAGTGCTTACTGGTGTCACAGCTCTTCTGAAACAGGAGATAACTCTGCTGCAGCACAAACACCTGAAGCTGCACTGACAGCTCTGCCAAAGGTCCCTGCACAGCAGCCCCAGGGCTAACAGCAGCTGAGCTGAACTGGGGCTTCACTGATGGACCATGCCAAGAGCCCAACACACACAGTCACCTCTCTCACCCAAAGTTTCACTGTCACCAAGGCCCAGGAAAGCAAATTATACACAACCAAACCCCTGCAGTTTGCAAATCATTTTTCAGATAAACTCAGTTGAAAATCTACAAATCATGTGAGACAGGAAACAAGATTTGGTAGTATGGAAACAAGCAAGAGATAACACAGAGCAGACACAGAATTTCTCAGGAAAAACAAACAAAATCATTTCTTTGGGTTCTTCTATGACACAAACATTTAAATATAGAAAACTGGATGTTAATAATAATACAATTTGGGAGCAAAAATTATTAAAAATAGAGGCTGAGCAGCCTGAAACCAAAGGCCACCAGACAAGCAACAGAAATTTCTCATCTTAAAACACCAAACCCAACCAAGACAGGCCTGAACAAGAAGCTGCTCAGAGCAGGAGTGTTTTGGTACTCTGCTTATGTCCCACAGATCTGCTTTGGGAGACCAGGGAGTACCTCACCCTGCTGTTTGGACATACCTGTGTGACACTTAACTTCCTTTTATCATCTCCTGCTCTGCGAGTTTGGGGATTCTGGTGCATCAGGGCTCAAAAGAAATACTGGATAATGTGGGGAAATCATGTAGCTTGTGCAGAATTCAATGCTTTAGAAACCTGAGGTAACTTTGCTAATAACTGTTTACATTCATTTATAACAGTATACATGCAGAAAAAAATCCTAATTAAATAAACTCATGTTGCTGTGCTATCACCAGCTATTTTTCATGGCTCAGTTACAGCAGTCAAAAATCTCCACTGTAAGGATGTAACAATGTCAGCAACAAAAACCCTCCATAGCAAAAACATTGTGCTTTTAATAGGTTGCTATGGAAATATTTCTCCTTTTATTATACTGAAGCAGCTTCACACACCCAAGCAGAAGATTGGCTGCTCAGACATTCATTTGAGAAGCCTTCTCCATTTACAGGGTGGTCAAATGCTAAACCAACTGGGAAGATAAAGCAGGTAAAGACATAAGTTACATCCCAGAAAAACGGAATTTTGTCAGTCAGAGAAGTTCTGCAGTTTGGTACAAATCTACAAAGTTCAGGGAAGACTTTCTCAGCTCAGTGCAAAATGTGCATTTCATGTTAGGCTCTCAAAAACATCAAAGGGGGGAAAATGGAACATCAGATTACACACCTTGGCATGAATACTTCCTTTGACCGTGAGAACCTCAGAATGCTCAGGTACATACAACAGATTTAGAAGGGATAGACAGACAGGCTCACTGCAGCACAATGAGGGTCCCACAACACAGCACAGCTCAGGTGGAGAGATGTGACAGCAATTAAATGGCTCAACCCCTGAGCCCAGACACCAATTCAATTCACAGCCCCTTTCAGACACCCTCGGGCAAACACCATCTCCACCCACACAGCTCTGCTCACCATCAGAAACAGGGCAGTGAACAGCATCTCCCACTGCAGGAGGAAAGGTGTGAGGGTAAATACACTGCCAACATGTGGGCACCCAGTCACCAAAACAGTGGGACTGAAGCCTCCCTAAAGCAGCAGAGTCAGTGCTGGGACACACAGCTCCTTTCCTCCCTGCACCTCTAAGCAGCAGCTAGGTATGTCTGACACTGTCTCTCCCAAAACATGGCACTACTCCACACTGCCCAAGTTCCCAGCACCACCCCAGTTCATCTGGGCAGGATCACTACAGAACAGAACACAACACACAGACCATCCCTCCTGAGAGCTGAAGTGGCCAGAGAATCAGCTGTTTTCCACGTTCCTCTGCTGGAATTTGACCCCCACAGGGCCTGTGGTTTCTCAGGACCAGATACATCCTCTCCTCCACCATCCCTGTGGAAAGCACAGTGACTTCCACAGCAGCCAGGGACCATTACTGCTTCAGCCACCAGATCCAGGTCTGCCCTTCAAAAATGCAGCCATCTCCTCTGGGCTAACCTGAACACCACACAGCAAGCACAGCTGCCCTTACTGCTGACAAAGGCCAAAAACTTGTCCCCCAGAGGTGATGCTAATCCTCTTGGACTGTCCCTTCAGTCAATCTGCAAGTTTATGGGAGTGCACATTTAACACCTGTCTCAAGCTTTGAGCTTTCTCCTTCAAGAAGCCACTTCCTTCCCAAGCCCATTCTGCAGAAGGGAAGAATTTTTCAGTTAGCCAAAACTGTAGCATAAAAATAAAACTAATTTTCTTAGAGAATTCATACCTTGCTGCAGGTTTAAGCAGGTTGCTTGTTGAATTAAGTCGGGGTCTGGAAATGGCAGGAGTTAGCGGTGCCAATTGCCCAACCTAAAGCCACAGCAGCGACAGGAGCATCAGGAGTGAACAAAAGAAACCTCTACATCAACCACAGCAGTTTGGGTTTGTCACTTAGTCTAGAGGGGCATTCATTACATTTTAACATCAATTTGAAACTCGGAATTTATACTTGTTTTTCAGGTGTTGCTGGGATAAAAATCTCAAGGGCTTATCAGCCATGAATATCTTCAGGCACTGACAGTTAGCCAGCAGGACGTACCGGAAGGATGAAGAACAAAAGCAGGAGAAAAAGTGCAGGAGACATTAATCTACAGAAAATCCCATGAGACAAGGTCAGTACATCGGGCATTGTCTGTCTGAGGTGAGAAATTCAATAAAGTCAGAGTCCAGTAAATCTCCTGATGAGTCTTGGTAACAACTTTCATTTCAATGACAACTTTTATGCCCAGCACAAGGTAAAACACTTTGTGCTAAGCAGCTCGTGGAGAGTCCCAGGCAACCAGCCTCAGACTAACCAGAGCTTGTTGCCTTGAGATGTCTACCAAAGTTTGGCACATCCACAAGATTTTCGCAGGAAAGCCCCAACTGTGCAGAATTAAGTTCCTGACACCACCAAGTGATGGAGAAACCCAGTCTGCCCACTGATGATCTTAATTTAGCACTTGCCCAGAACAGCTGCTGAGCCTCAGACACACAAGCAATAAGGGAGACGTGTTAGGTGTTTGCCATGCCCAGAACACTAGTCTAGATCCTGTTCCCAAGCCACAAACAGCAACTCGATCACATGCAGTCAAGGCAGAGGACATTAACTCCAAAAGTTAACTCCAGGCTAAGCACACTTTATAAGATAAATCTTGGCCTTCACCAAGTCAATGAACAGGAGAAATTCTTAACCAGGTTTGTGGCTCTAGTGTGGGTTTATTTTCTCTCTTAAATTGTGATCAACTTAAAAACCTCAGGCAAAACTCTTAAGTTAACACTATTGATTTGAGCTGGTAAACGTGCCAGAGGAAAGCAAGCTCCTGGTACATGCTTTTCCCTGTTTTGTTGTACAAATACATTTGTGGGGGTTTGTTTCCCCTTCGTCCTCTCAGAAAATTAAAGCTTTAGAAAAGCTGCACTGAATTCTCTCTCAAGAAGGTTATTTCATGAAAATGTTTTTCCATGTTTACCTTGGACTCTTTCGCAAGGGAAAAAACATATTTGTCTCAAGGTGAATAGCTAACATTTGCCCTTTCCATCTTAACTGGCACACAGGGATAAGCTCAACTCATCAATCTGTCACAATAAATTTTCATGTTCTGCACACACATATTCTATTCTCACAGGACTAAAAAAAGAAAACTTGTAAGCAGGAAAATACTACATGTTCATAACACTCTGGAATATACAGAATAAACCACTTGGGCTTTTCCAGAGTAATAAAAACTCCACAGTAAGAGCTCCAGCCATAGCTCTCAAACACTACTCAAGGAACAAGCTGGAAAACAACAGGGTCAGAGTGGAATTACTTTCTATTAGAATGGATAGCCAAGCAGATTGCACTAGTGTCACTCATGCTGACTTTACTGCCAAAACAGTAGGATGGCAGGAGTCATCAGGAATAAAGAAAGACTGAAGTACTATGCAATTCAGAAAATACAATATTTTATCTGGAAAACTTCTGGGTACAACGCAAGGAACAAAAATAATAAAATAAGTAACTTTTAGCCAGGAACTGTGCATGGTGGGAGGTTAATCTAACACAACATACACCCAGAAAAAAAAAAAATCAAACATGCAAATCTTGGATGCTTCTGTTCTGAGGAGTCATTATGGGAATATCTAGGTGTGGCAGAATGTACAGAAAGAGCACTTCTCAGTAGAGCCTGTTTTCTAAACTTCCTGAGCACCTACAATTCTGTGAAACTTAGGGGAGGCAACTTGACTTGGAACACTTACTCTGACTTGCACAGAAGCTCTTCTGGAGAGAATGTGCAGTACAGAGAGCTGACACCCCTGACCCTGTACCTCGGGGCACACAATACAGCTGGCTGAGGAATCAATGGTTTGCAGCACTGCACCAGGAGAGTGTTCAAGGCACTGAGGCCATTAGCACAAGCTCAATGAAATTAAGGCATTAAGAGAGGAAACAGCCACCCAGCCCTGCAATAGCTGCACTGCAGCTCTGAGTAAACACCATCTGAGCCAGGCAGAGGCACAAGGGTCAGGGTTCCAGGGCTTGCAGAGGCAGGGGGAGGAATGAAGGAGTTTTTGCTTTTAAGCACACATTAGAAACTGGTGATTCCTGGAGAGAGAAGCATTAATAATTAAACAGAGCCCCTGGGTTGACAAACCAATCGATACCATACATTAAGATCAGGCACTGCTTTAAAAATCAGCAAACATGGGTTTCAGAGGTTTTGTATTCACACATGAGAATTTCTATTTGCATCCCACACAGCTGCCATTACTATCTCAAACTAAAGCTAAACTCAAGAATTTTAAAGCTGATCTCTAAGCTCCATTCCAACCCCTAAAATTCTATGATTCTCTGATATGATTCTACGGCTTCATAAAACTGCCTTTTTATTTTTTTAATCAAAAAGACACAGCTACTCATTCTGATGAAACAAACAGGACTTCTTGAGTTCATCTGAGTCTCAGTGAAAAGGGTATTTTATTCCACCTTGTGTGAATTGGCCCTTCTAGGCAAATTGCTGGAATAAACCTCCTTGTTGGATGGTAATTGAATGAGCTTGGGGAATTGTGACAGTTCCAGGTGTCGAGAAGTTGGGAGAACATAACATCTGTTCTCACCAAATAGCAGAAAGGCAAGTCCAAAGTCACTCTTAATAAATTTGCAGCATGAACATTAAGCAGAGAGTAAAAGATACATTAAAAATTACGTTATTCTGCCTTTCTTTCATTAGCTCAGTGTGGCAGAGCTAAACTGCTATATCCCACATTAGTGCTTTCTCGATTTTTTGCTGCCATACCTTGCAGTGTCACAATCTGCCACTGTGGTGAAACCACTCCCCACTCCCTGTAGAAACAGCCAGCCAGCCACACTGACACACACAACAGCCTGCCTAGGTGCTAGCACAGCACAAGTGTTAAAAATAGACAGGCAGAGAGAACACGCGGCCAAGTATTTGCTATTGCCTGTAATTTGACACAGTGTTTTACATAACTCCTGCAATAAGTACATTATTTCCATACTTGTGAATACTGGGAGTCTTCTTTCCCTTCCCTGGCTTCATGCTGCTCCCATGGGGATCTGAGAACAGGAGCTCTGGCACAGAGGAGAGGCAGGGAAGAGCCTTCCTGACCCAGCCAGGGCCCTGGGGATCCAGGGCAGAATTCTGGGGCAGCACAGGGGACAGGGAAAAGGAGTTAGTGCTTTTCACACTGTTCTGCACAGACCATTCTGCTCCCCTCTGAGCCCACAGTACCTCAGATGTGTGAACTGGTGCAATTTATGTGAGCCCTATAGAGACAAGAACTTGTAGTACATTCACACTGAGTGAGAACTCAGCCCAGGGCCCCTCTGTTACATTCTTTCTCTGGGAAGAATGTAATCTAAACAATAATTTATTATCAATAACTTAAGTTTTTCAATGTAAGGAAAAATGTCAAGACAGAACAGCCACTTAGCAGAACTTGTCACTCTGAAATAAAGATCTCACACTTTTGTTTTAGTAGCAGGAAGGCTGTAAAGGCACAGTGCCTGCAGAGATGACTTTACTACTTGTAGTTTGTCCTAACTGGACAGATAAAATGACAATTCAATTGCTGGAGAAGCAAATATCCAGAATATTGCACTGAATCTGTGCTGACACACAGTATTCAGCAATCCTTCTTTCCATCCTGTTCCTTCTTTACCTAGGGCAGCTAACTGACTTTTCAAGGAAGTTACATGGCATTCTTACCTGGCAAAACCCCCACAAAAGTCAGGTTAAATGCACAAAAACTTACTCCCTGTGGTTGACCCAACACTGCAAACACCCTGAGAGTTCTGATTCCTATAAGCATGTTCTCAGCTTCAGCACAGCCACTCAGCCCAAAAGTGCTCACACACAAGTCTCTGCAGCAAGGCAGAACCAAAGTCACTGGTGAGGATAACAAAGCACAATTAAAAAATTACCACTCTCCACGACTACATTGGTTTTATATTTACCACCTCATTGTATCAGCAAAACTTGGGCCTTGGGGCTTACTCTAGACCTTGGGTTTAAATCCTTGGAGTTGGTGAGTGTGATCAGCCACACAGAGAGTACTTAGGGCTGATTATCCATCGGTTCCTGTATGACAGGTACAGCTGACAAACACACAGCCACACGGGACAGTGTTTGTAACAACACTTACACATCATCTGGTACCTCTCTGGTTTTTACCAGTCAATCCTCTGTCTCCACAGTGAAGGCAGTTCTGGTATTTCACCAGGCACTGCAACCTTCTGCCCGATGACAACAGAAGCTTTTGTTTTCCTCTTCGTCTCAGGACACAAATAGGAAGAGCCTTTGAAATATATTTAGGCTAAACTTTTTTTCCATGCTAATTTTCAGGAATGCTGCCAATCCACTTTTAGCAGATGGTTTGCTATTTAATGTCTCCAGGCAAGGCAGAAAAGCTTTAATCAATGGAATCAAAAGAAACGCTGAGAAATTACATGCAATTTTACAAAATCAAAGGCATTTCCTACATGTTGTCAAGCAGACAAAAACATATCGACGTGTTGTTACCGCAAGGAGCTAAGGAATGTTTCCCACACTAGAACACTGAATTTCCTTTCACGTGTCTCCAGGTCTCCTCACAACAAGGCATTTCACTGTCATAAATTAAAAAATTCGCCAACAGCAGTTTAATTATGAAAAAAAAAAGTCCAGGGCTGAACCACCAAAAACCTACCCTGAGGAGCTGGAAGTTGTAACACAAACAACTTTACCTTTGCTTACTCCTTGGGATGAGAAGTAAGTGGTTCCCCATTCCTCCTCTGCCCCAGTCAGTGCTGAGAGTGCAGGTTCACTGCAGCCTCCTCAGCTCCTGCAGGAGCACTGAGAGCTGTGCACACCTGGTCCCATGCACCTGAGCCAAGACCTGCATCCACTGCCTCTCCAGGCCGTGTATGCTGCTCTGTATTTTTGTGTAGGAAAGACATAAGCTGTGTGGAAAACTCCTGTATGGTGACAGAACTGCACTTCTATGAAGTGCAGCAATAAATCAAGGAGATTAAAATGTTTCTGCACCAAGAGCATTCCTGGTACAACACCTGCAATGCGAGACATGAAAGCTGCAGGTGGCAATGATGGGTCCAAACATACATCTCCTCTTGTCATTTTGTTGCTGCTTTTTGTGCCTAAACTCACCCTCTCCTTGGTGTTACGCACAGGTTTACACATCCCTTCGGAGCTTGGGGGGTTTTACTGTTGGTTCGTTTGTTTTATGCCTAACAGTTTTAAATTAATATTAAATGTACACAGCTTTACAACCACGTGAAAATATAAGCTAAACAGAGGCTTGAAATATCTCGTTCAGTTACGTCTAAGTTTAAGGGTGTCATAATCCTTTATGGCTGACATCATGCTGTAAAGTCACAGAGCAGTAACTCTGCTGCCTCTGCAAACAGCAGGACCCAAACGGCGACGCCGGTGACACTGCCGAGACCGACGGCAGCACCGTTTGGGTGCCAGGCCCAGAGTCTTGCTTGTGATGTTCTGACTGCATGCAGAAGATATTTCCTGCTTCACCAAAGATGCTACACGTGTTTTAAAAGGACTATGCAAACTAAACCAAGTAGATTCGAGTCCTGAATTTTTGAACGCTAGATTTGGTTTTAATTAACAAGCAAATGTTTCTAGTAATCTATTAGATGTGAAACTGGTTCAAAGAGTGACAATAAAGTCAAAGGCTTTCAGAAGAGAATCAGAAATGGTGCATCCTTTCTTCCCACTCCATGGAAACCCAAGAGCACCAGTCTCACCAGTTTCAGTAACACCAGTGGGAGCTAGAAAACTCAGGAACTGCAGTTTCACAGTTACCAAAAATGGATTAACATGTTCAGGTATTCATGTGCAGACTGCAGCTTTGTCTGTACTTCTCCCTGACCCTCCTCACCTTCCAAACTGTTACACATGAAGTGAGCACCAGAAATTCCACAGGAATTACAGCACACCACTCCCACACCCTCTGCCTGAGCAACTGCAAACATTCCTGTTAGCACAAGTAGAAGAGGGAAAGGTTGGTGTCAATATACAGTTCATAAAACTACAAACACCTCAGAGAAAGACAAAGATACATAACAAAGTTATTTTTAAAACTACTCTGTGCTCTGCAGCCCTATTTATTCTGTGCACAGAGAAATCCCAGAAGGTGTTTTTTCTAACCACAACTTCATTGCAATGATAATCCTGTAAAGGATGAGCACAGACTCACCGAGTCTGCTGTGCTTGAAAAGTTTATCTGACAGTTTTGCCTTTACCTACAGCATGCCAGACCTTCCTGCAAAGCCTCTGGCAAGTCATGACTCCATGCAGGAAGAAAAGCTTCAAAGGAGTCTGAATCCACCATGAGAGCAGGGACAGGTAATTCACTGCATTAGTTGGCTGACTCATGAAAGAGATCTTCAGCTGGATCCACATTACACATGGGCAAGGAACACAGTCTAAAAATCTATATTCTCTCCCTAAAATGAAAACTAGAATGATCATTTATCTATGAAGAAAAAAACCCCAAACACCAGAAATACTATCTTTTTCTTATGCTCTTCAGAAATCTGCTTATAGAAATCCTATTTTCTCAGAGATCACCTGTGACAGCTCTAATAAAAGGAAAATTCATTCGCATTTAACACACAGAGTTTTATTTGGGAGATAGGAAATGTCAGAACCCAAAGCATAATAGGATTTCCACACCCCCACTGACATCACTGACACAAGGTCACTGAGCTCATGAATTTTCAAGATACAAGCAGAGAATTAGGCAATTATGTGGTACTTAAGATGTGCTAATTATAACATGGATGTTGGGAGAGATATCTGATCTCATACTTCAGGGCTCATGTCGGTCTCAAATTCGTATCAAGCCACGGTCTGCACTGGGAGAACAGCTGTGACTACTACCCACACCCCAACATTTGGCTGCTGCAGGATTTGCACTCTCTGGGCTGTTCCTGGTGGGGAAGAGACCTGTCTGGCCCAGCTGAGCAGCTCCTGCAGTGAGGCAAAGCTGCCACCAGCAGTCTGTGTCCCTCTGCCCAGCTCCTGCAGAACAAACCCATGGAGATCTCCAAGTCAAGGGTTCACCACACCTTTGTACAGCACTGAGCACGAGACCCCAGGGATTTCAGCTACCTGCCACAGTGCTGCTGTCATGGAAAGAATAAAGTTTAAGAATCAGACAACTTAAGTAGTGAATGCAGTAGGAATCCATCACAGACACATGCTGTCATTTTAAAGGCAGAGCACTTCAAGGTGGCAACTTGGACCTTCCATCTTCACATTCTAAAAGAGAAATTAGAATATTCTCACTTGTTAATTTTCAAAGCCAAGTCAAGGAGATGCTGGAGAACTGCAATAATTATCATCATGGTTTCAGCTCCTAAAGATCTCTGCCTTTGCCTCAAATCAGGAGAACACGTTAAAAACAGTACCTTGATTACAACACAGAGTTGAGCAGAGAAATCAAATGATGTGGCACTAAGACAGAGGATGGTGTGTGTGAGGTGTTTAGGTGACACTGGCTTCACTTGCAGGAAAAGGTTCAACCCTTCCCCTAGGACGGCCTAAAGACAGGCTGCAGGAAACAATCAATGCTACCTTCTTGCCAGTATGTTTTACTGCCAGTGTCACACAGTAAGGATCAGATCAGAGCAGCCTGCCCCTCTCCTGATCTTCCCCCTGCACACTTGGGGCAGAGCCAGCACACGGTGCATCCTGAGATGAGTGATGTGCTGTGATCTGTCTGCAGCACTCTGTATTGACTGTAATCCATGAGAGTGTTTGGGTTTTTGAGTCAGTATGCTCCTTGGGAACTCAGCAGAACACAGCCTTCCCAATAACCTCGAGAAAAACTGCTTCCAGACCCTAGGTTGAAAGCACAGATATTTCGTTTAACACTCATTAACCTCACCCTTTAAAGGGTTCTGCCTGGAAACAGCTCGGTGGCACTGGATTGTCTGTGTGCCACACACCTTTGCTAGGCTTGAAAAGGACTGTGTTTTGCATACAGCTATCCAACTGGTCTTTCACTCAGCTTCTTTCACATACACAAAAACACACAATTAGTCTCAAAAAAAATACACCATCCTGTCTGCAAATTCAAAAGGAAGTGGAAACCAGAAGTTTCTCTCAGTGGAGTGGGCAGCCTGCTAGCATTAAGCATGGACTGTGTTTACAGCTATCCAACTGGTCTTTCACTCAACTTCTTTCACATACACAAAAACATGCAATTAGTCTCAAAAAAATACACCATCCTGTCTGCAGATTCAAAAGGAAGTGGAAACTAGAAGTTTCTCTCAGTGGGCAGCCTGCTAGCATTAAGCATACTTCTTTCACATACACAAAAACATGCAATTAGTCTCAAAAAAATACACCATCCTGTCTGCAGATTCAAAAGGAAGTGGAAACTAGAAGTTTCTCTCAGTGGGCAGCCTGCTAGCATTAAGCATAGCTTCTTTCACATACACAAAAACACACAATTAGTCTCAAAAAAAATACACCATCCTGTCTGCAAATTCAAAAGGAAGTGGAAACCAGAAGTTTCTCTCAGTGGAGTGGGCAGCCTGCTAGCATTAAGCATATGCCTCCTGCTAAAGACTTGGGGTGGGGGAATAGAACCTCCTTCATCCTAGCCAGGGGAGACTTCGATGTCACTACACCACACGTTACCACAGAAGAGCATGCAGGATAGCATCACTGTAAAAAGGTAAAGTCATTTGACCAAAAACATCCTGTGATGCGTTTGGCCATGAGCCACGAATTTGTGATTCCCAGGCTTAAGCTCCACAAGAAACTTCTTCCTGTGGTGCACACTGCCCAGCCAGACTGCAGTGCTGCCAGTGCTGCCTGGTTGGCACAGCAGGCCCACAGCAAACACCAACACGTGGTGCAGAAGGGAGGCAGAGAAGCACCACACAGGCAGAGGAAGCACCACACAGGCTCTCACTCTGCTCCCAGCACCAGAAATGTGTGCAGAGCAGTGATGATCCTGCAACACTTGCCCAGGTGTGAACACGCAGGGCGGAAGATGTGCAGTATGGCAGGTATACACTTGGGCATTCTAACGTGACCATTCTGGGCTAACAGCAGTACCAGTACTTCCCTGTCCATACCTTTCTCCCCAAACACAAGGCATCCAAGCTTTGATTCCCTCTGAACCTCTCTTACCTGGAAATTTCTTTCCAGTTTGATACTTTTCTTGCCATGAAAATGTCTTTCAAAAAGACATACTTTAAAACATGCTTTATATGAAGGCACATCTTTCTCATTTCCAGGACACTTGATAAAATATTACAAGACTGCAATTCATATGCTAAAGGAATCCCCAGATGACACCTAATCAAACAATTCAATCAGAAAACAAATTAAAATTAAATATTAGCGTAACCCCATGGGTGAAATGCGGCAAAGCTCTCTGGTATTTGGAGGATATCCTATGGAATCCAATTCCATTACCCATGCTCATTACTGCAGAACATCTGAGCTATTGAGACCTCTCTCCAACTTAAAAAAAGAAGTGATCCAAGGAAAAGTTTAACAGCAAACTACAGATAACTCCTATAACCTTGTCTAGAGCCATTACAGCAGCTGGTTTACCCAGGTTATGGCAGTCAAACTTGCCATTTCTTAAAGCTGACCTGCAGGATCTTCCCAAACCCAGTCAAGCTTAGGATATTTCTTCCAATGACTTCAGTCAGTTTTCAACCATGACCCAGAAACCACAGCATCTCACAATGCTAAGCAAAATCTGATTATAGCAACATCCTATTCCGCAGAACCTGTCGCAGGAATTCCTTGCCATCCTCAGTTATTATAGTTTGGCAAATAAAAGGACAGAGGAAGTGCATTTGGGGTAGTGATCAAGCTCATTGATTCATCTTAAGGAGTAAGTAGAGAAGTGCACTTGGGGTAGTGATCAAGTTCATTGATTCATCTTAAGGAGTAAGTAGTTTCAAAAAGGTATGAGAAGTTTGCAAAATTTATTTTCCCCCCTAATATTTTAGTACTTATTACCAAAGACTTCACTTAACTATTACCAAACTATTCACTTAACTAATTTTGAAAGACCATCCTTAACTTTCAAACAAGCATTATTTAAGGAAAATAGCTTCTGGTTTGGTTTATGGATAGTCACAAAAAGCCACAGAAAAAAAGCCCTTATGCTATGCTCTCCCCTGATCTAAGTGTACCTTTATTCTGCCACTCTGAGAACTACTGACCAGAGGCACAGGATGATATGGACATCGTTTTCTTGAAAATAAATCAGGTTATTTGAGTTTCATGCCAACAAACCTGAAGGAGTTATGCTCCAGCCTCATAAGGAAAGTCAACACATTTTGTGTATCTAACTCTTAGCCAGAGCCTTTTGAGAAATCCCTGCCCTCATACATGCCTCCACACTGCACTCCACTGGCACACAGACAAGAGCACACTGCCTTTAAAATATCCATTTCAGGAATCAAAAATCCCCTTAAGGACTGCATGAGACAACTTTAGACTTGCAGGAGCTGCTGTAACCCATCCCCCAGAAAAAAATGTGCTCATTTACACAAGATGACAAGACTATCCGAGAAACGAAGGTAATACAAAATTAATGGTGATGTGTCATATTTTAAAAGATATTAATACAAGTCACAGCAAGGCAGCTGGGTCTTCAGAGCACTGCCAGTGTATGTGCACTGACACTGAGCAGGGAAGCACAGCACATCCAGGATTAGCCACCTGCTTTGCCTCACCTTTCTCCATATTCCTACAAGGCCAACTGGCCAAAGCTGCCTGGGACTGAGCAAGATTTTTAGCACTGGTGATAATCATCCTTCCCCACATGGTCTGCTCTCCCTTGTCAGACCTGAGCTGGGATTTGGATGCTCAGTGGACGTTATGCAGAAGCAAAGATGGTCCCTCGGTATTTCGTACGGGCTCTAACTTTACCCCACCCTCAGCCTCCTTACTACCCAGCCCACCGAGCAGGGGGACATATGGTGCCACGCAGAGGATGGAAACATAGAGACACTGAAGTTCACCCAGGAAACCAAAAGTCATGTAAAATCCCAAACTCCCAGGAAAAAAATCTTATTCCCCCCACACTGTTTGCCCATTTCAACCCTTCTCCCAGAGGGTCCATTCCAAGGAGATGAAATTAAAAGGCATTACACAATGAGACATCGCCCCAGTTATAACCCCAAGAGGCTCCCAGCACCACAGCAGCACTACGGGAAAACCTTGACACACGCGGACACACGCAGACTCGGCACGGATTAGCAGAGTCAGGCTTCAACGGGGAGGAAAACGAGAATTCCACTTGCAGCAACCCAGTCTGAACAGGAAAAATAACCAACACAAAAACCACAAAATCAAATGCCGGTAACAGCGAGCTGGGAAGCGAGTGCCTCGGCGCGGAGCCCTCCCCGCGGAGCCCCTGCTTGAGCGAGACAGGCAGGGAGCGAGCCCAGGGCGGGTTTATTCTCCCCGCAGGCCGAGAGCCCCGCGGGTGGCTCGGCTCATCAGCCCGGCTCATCCATCAGCCCG
>NW_008670779.1:0-1938 GCF_000695815.1 Acanthisitta chloris
GACTCAAGCACAAGTGCTATGAGGAGACACTAAGGGAGTTGTGATTCTTTAGCCTGGAGAAGAGGAGGCTCAGGGGAGACCTTATCACCCTCTACAGCTACCTGAAAGGAGGCTGTAGTCAAGTGGGGGTTGGTCTCTTCTCACAGGCAACTAGCAGCAGGACAAGAGGACATAGACTCAAGCTCTGCAAGGGGAGGTTTAAGCTGGATATTAGGAAGAGATTTTTTTACAGAGAGAGTAGTCAGGCATTGGAATGGATTGCCCGGGGAACTTGTGGATTCACTATCCCTGGAGGTTTTTAAGACGAGACTGGATGTGGCACTTAGTGCCATGTTCTAGTAACGATGGTAGGGTTGGACTCGATGATCTTTGAGGTCTCTTCCAACCTGGTTGATTCTATGATTCTATGATTCCATGTACTCAGTGATCCTTGTGGGTTCCTTCCAAATCTGGATTTTCTATGATTCTGTCATTCAGTATTCATAAAAATTGTTTACATCAGAATACCTGGCTGCGTTGGGTAAACAGATTAGCTGTGTGTTTCTAACAGAAGTTATGGTGAAAGCAGTCCACAAAACATTTTGATTCTGTCACAAATTCTGTTTTAATCTGTTTGCCACCACAAATGGTAGTCGTGCACCTCAGCTCATCTAAAGTTTAACTTTCAAACATGCAAACATGCAACCACTTAAAGGGAAATAAGATAAAAGAGTAGCTAGAGGTTTCTGTTGACTGGCATTTGTTTAATTTTCTGCTTTCAGTTTTACTGCTTGAAAGCAATGATTTAAATAAAAATACTTTTCCATTTCAGATGAAAGCAGTGGCTGGCATGAAGATGTCTTACCAGGTGCAACAGGCGATCAATACCTGCCCAAAGGATCCTGTGAGAGGTTTTAGACACGACGAATCATCAAATGCATTGTGTTCACACCTATATTCCATGATTCGAGGGAACCGTCAACATAGACGAGCATTTCTAATTTCTTTGCTCAACCTCTTTGATGATACTGCGGTAAGCATCACATTTTCTTTGCTTATAAAGGAAACAAAATATACCATTGCAAGCTTAAATTCTTATTTTACCATGTATTTTTATGACATAGCTATTGATAACTTTATTTCCTTAAGGTATTTGTTTTGCTTTGTAATATAAGGTATTTACCTAATACAATGCATTTGTCACTTTTGCATGATTTTGTACCTTTCTGTACTCAGTTTGTGTTGTTTAGAAATAATGTATCTTCAGGTATGACTAAATTTTACATATATACTTGTTGTTTAAAATAAATGTTTTTTGCTCTAGACTGTTAGGAACACAGGATAAGTGTATAAATCTAAAATATTTGTATGTATATCTATACACAATTTTTTTTAACTTCCAGAAAACAGAAGTGAATATGCTCTTGTACATAGCAGACAATCTTGCCTGTTTTCCTTATCAAACACAGGAAGAGCCATTGTTTATAATGCATCATATAGACATTACACTATCAGTTTCTGGTAGCAACCTACTACAGTCATTTAAAGAGGTATGTGCATTTATATTTTAGTATATTTATTATGGTGTCAGCATAAACTTCTATATAATTTGGTCAATTTTTCAGTGAATACAGTACCATTATTATGATATGGACCAGTAGTGTTACATCGTAACTGGTAGTTAAAAAACAAACAACCCTTTCTGTTCTGGCCTGCTTCTGGTAGACACTTGTTAAAAACTTTCCTTACATTGCTGCTTATGTCATTAAAAAAGAATGATAATTTTTGAGATAGTTATATTAAATCTATATACTTCCCTAATATTGATGAATTGATTTGAATGAATATTAATTTCATGCATAATTTTAATAACAAAATCCAGTTTGCTTTTTCTTTTGTTGTCAAGTAGCTGATGGCAGTTGCATGTGTGTTGCCTGGGAGACTATAAATACATTATTT
>NW_008670779.1:1949-6008 GCF_000695815.1 Acanthisitta chloris
AAGAGTGTGTAATATGTCTTATTCTTAAGGTAGTATATAAGAACCAAATAATGGTCTAGTATCTGTTGCTATGGCAATACACAACCCTGTAAGAAAAAAGGCCTTTGTCCCTTGTACTGTGTCCAGTTCTGGACTCCTCAGTACAAGAAAGACATGGAGCTCCTGGAGTGGTTCCAGCAGAGGGCGACAAAGATGATTAGGGGACCAGAGCATCTCTCATGAGGAAAGGCTGAGAGTTGGGCCTGTTCAGCCTTGAGAAGAGACAACTGAGAGGGAACCTCATCAATGTATCTGAAAGGAGAGTGTGTAGAGGGTGAAGCCAGGCTCTTCTTGGTGGTGCCAAGCAATAGGACAAGAGGCAACGGGCAGAAACTGATGCACAGAAAGTTCTACCTGAACATGAGGAAGAACTTCTTTACTGTGTGGGTGATCAAGCACTGTAAGAGATTGCCCAGAGAGGTTGTGGATTCTCCCTCACTGGACATATTCAAGAACCATCTGGACACAATCCTGTGCCATGTCCTCTAGAATGACCCTGCTTGAGCAGGGAGGTTGGACCAGATGACCCACTGTGGTCCCTTCCAACCTGACCCATTCTGTGATTCTGTGATTCTTCAAGACTTCAGTGTCTTCACTTCCTGGACAACTTTAACAGTAGAAGGTCCAAACTGTCAGGAAACAAACCCATTTCTAGAATTTCCAATCTGACTAGTAAGTACAAGTCAAAGCTGATACCTGGAAAATACACTGCTTTGAATTCTCACCCTAACAAAGTCTATTTTTAATCTGCTAGAAAGAGACAGCACATTCTTTAGATGGGGGATCAGCACATAGAGGATGAGATTCTACTTGGGACATCTTAAGTTCTGTGTTATGTAAAAGCATACTATGTGCAGTAATAATGCAGGTGTGAAATTCTGTAGCCCTACAAGTAGTGGAATTGAATATTAGTAGTACTGTATGTGATGATTTGTGAGTTTCTCTGGTCAGCAGTGTAATTAGTGCCATAGAATTTTAACAGAAACAAGGATTAAAACCAACTTGGACTAGTCTGTACCAAAGTACATATGGAAATATATGTAACATGCAAAAATTATATTCAGGTGCAACCAAAAATGGAATCTTCTTCCGGATTTATTGTATTTGGCCTTCTGCATTTTACTGTCTCCGATAACAAACTTGAGCAGTCTTTTTAAGAATAGCATGCCAGTGGAGTGCTTCTTGCTTTTGTAACCACCTTGCAAAAAAAGTGGACTTCAGATCAATTTTTCAGGGACCTTTGGTTATAATTTAGCATCTTTTTGTCATACATAATTTTAATCTTTGAATATCAAGTTATGAATTAATAACATTGTTCAGGTATTTCTTCCCAATTTAAGTCGATAAAGATTTTTTAGAAATGTACATGATGCTACTTACCCTAATTTTGGAATGTCTGTTAACTTCTCTGTCTCACAGTCTATGGTGAAAGACAAAAAAAAGGAAAGAAAGCCTTCATCAGATGAGGAGACTGAGAGTGACAGTAACAGTGGTAGTGAGAGCGAAAGCGAAGAGGAAGCTTCTAAGCCTCGGAGGTTACGGAAACGAATAGACTCTGATTCAGATTCTGATGAAGAAAATGATATAAATGCTGTGATGAAATGTTTACCAGAAAATTCAGCTCCTTTAATTGAATTTGCAAATGTCTCCCAAGGCATATTACTACTTTTGATGCTGAAACAGCATTTAAAGAACCTCTGTGGATTCTCTGATAGGTAAGGATATTTACATAATAGGCCATCTTCTTATCTAGTGAGTTCTTTGTAGGGATTAAGTTTGGAAGTTGGGGTTTGTTTTTTCTAGTTGATTGTTAATAATCGTTTTGGCAATAGATTTCTATATGAGAAAAACATAAATATAATAGGTTGAATGCAATGAAACTTTGGCTTAGAAAAAGCAATTATTTCCATTCTTGCCAGGATGTCTATTGTATACAGAATGGTTAAAATATAACTACTTATACTAAAGAATTTTAAAGCTTTTCCTTGAAATTGCTTTGGATTTTCCTTAAAAGGTCTTCCCTTTTGTTTTCTTTAAACAGTAAAATTCAGAAATATTCTCCATCTGAATCTGCAAAAGTTTATGATAAAGCTATAAACAGGAAGACAGGAGTGTATTTCCATCCAAAACAAACTCTGGATTTTCTGCGGAGTGATATGGCTAATTCCAAGATCACTGAAGAAGTGAAGAGGAGTATAGTAAAACAGTACTTAGATGTAAGTAAACTTTCTTTGCAGAAAATCTGAAATCTTTTCAAACTAGGTAACACAGCATAAACTTGAAAGTAGATGCTGATGTATTGGATGAACATTTCAAAATGTTATGTTTCTGGCAATACTGATAACTCACAATTTCCTTTCAGGATGTTTAGCAGGATTATCATTCAAAGTATTCTAATAAATTTAAACACGATAAAAATTAATTTCAACTAAAGGATATTAATCTTTGCAGAGTGTTTACTAATTTCTGGTATCCATCTTGTATACCTCTACCATATAACTTGTTCACTTTATCCCTGACTGTTTCCATCATAGGAACAGAGACTAAACCTAGTGTATTTACCCTTTTTTTATTTTCCCAATTCTTTAAAATATTTACTAGAGAAAGCTTGTAACTTTGGAAACACGGGAAGAAAGCTTTTACATGTGTACTAGAAAATGAAAGTAAAATGTTGATAGAACAAAACACAAGCTGTTGAAGTTGTCTGCCATTTGTTTTACACTGTTTCTTTACCTTTTCATTCAGTTTTTATTTTATGCAGTGTGATATTACTGTCAATTTTTAAAGTTTGAATGGAGACCAATCTGGGTTTTTTTGGGTTTATTTAATAGTTCAAGCTCCTTATGGAACATTTGGATCCTGATGAAGAGGAAGAAGATGGAGAGGTGTCAGCTAGCACAAATGCTCGGAACAAAGCAATTACATCACTTCTTGGAGGAGGCAGCCCTAAAAACAATGCAGCTGACACAGAGGATGATGAAAGTGATGGGGAAGATAGAGGAGGAGGCACTTCAGGGGTGAGGCGGAGGAGGAGTCAACGTATTTCGCAGCGTATTGCGTAAAATTATTTTTGTGTGTTTATAAATGTCAGTCTATTAAATGTACACCAAGTAATGTAATCCACCTGAAAGAAAGCATTTTGTAGATAGAGATTCTCTACTTAAACATTTATACAAGTTTTGTAGAAAGTTTAACAGAAAAGACAATAAAAAAACAAACTAGAAAATGAGATTTATCCCATATAAAAATTTATTAATTTTCCTTTGGAATGTACTGTGTGTTATCCTTTTTATTGTTGCCAAGTTTTTATGTAGCTTTATGATTCATGTGTATATATAATTTTATATATCAATAAGAGATAAAGACACGGGTAAAAATTAAGAGTATGTGGTTTTACAAGGATATGTTAACCCCTTGGCGCTGGCGGTCGCGGTGCGTCTCATTGCCGGCAATGGAATGTGTGCCGGGAAATCCCAACTCCCGGCGTCAAGGGATTAAAAGCAATAAAAGCAATAATTTCACTAAAGTTCTTTTGTGTAACACTTGGTCTTTTTTCCCCCCCAATGTTTTAGTCATTGAGAAGGTCAAAACGAAATTCAGACTCTACAGAGTTGGCAGCACAGATGAATGAAAGTGTTGATGTCATGGATGTCATCGCTATTTGCTGTCCAAAGTACAAAGACCGACCACAAATTGCAAGAGTAGTACAGAAAACCAGCAATGGCTTCAGTGTTCAGTGGATGGCAGGCTCCTACAGTGGCTCCTGGACTGAGGCTAAGCGCCGTGATGGCCGCAAACTGGTGCCTTGGGTAGACACTATTAAAGAGTCAGACATTATTTACAAAAAAATTGCTCTAACAAGTGCTAATAAGCTGACTAATAAAGTTGTGCAGACTTTACGATCGCTGTATGCCGCCAAGGATGGAACTTCCTGCTAATGAATTTGTACATGCAGCCAAATTTTAAAGGAATTGAAATAACAGAAAAAAAAAACTTGAGATATCAACTTTCTGGCAAAAA
>NW_008670779.1:6029-6302 GCF_000695815.1 Acanthisitta chloris
AGAGTAAAAAATTTTGTGAAAAAAAAAAAAAAAAAAAAAAAAAAAAAAACAACAAAAAAAAAAAAGAATTAAATGAAGAGTAAGAATGGAACCCGGGACATGGGGAAAAAAGAAGGAAATGTTTGGTAAACATTTTTGTGGGAGCTTCCTTCGCTGTTGTGCAGCAGAAACTTCTCAGTTCATTTTTTTTTTACTCCTATTATAGTTTAAAAAATTGTTTATATCTTGAAAAATACCTTTCTGTTAAAAAAAAATAAACAAGTGAATGTTGGA